>NC_068989.1:71568865-71572359 GCF_001194135.2 Octopus bimaculoides | reverse complement strand
CTCTTTACGTGTTTAGCTGTCTCTCTTCATCTTTCGAACTTACACTCGACAGCTCGCTTACATCTACATAACAACGTCCCAACAACTATGCTCACACAGATAGAAGCTGTAACAACAAGAGCTAATGATGTATATATTTACCACCTGAATAAATGTTGTTTAAGTTGATAGTCTGGAGTTCAGCGTTCCGTTATATTCATTAATTTTATATAGGAAAGTCAGGTATACATCTAATGATGTATAACCAACTTTCCTATAGCTTCATTGCTTTTGTTATAGAAAAATCATTTTCCGAATTTTCTATTATTTTTTTTTTTTAATTTAAAATGTCTTCCTTTCTTTCCTGCCTTCCTTCCTTCCTTCCTTTCTTTCTTTTTTTCTTTCTTTCTTTCAAACAAACAAACAAAATGGAAAAATTCCAGCTTGTGTGTGCAACCTATTGCTGACGTCCGCCACAAAAAAAGATATGATTTTTAAATGTCTTAAACTTGGCCAACATCATCCACAGCAAAGACAGAAGATTTATTCTGATGAAAGTTGTATTTTATCTTCATATCAATAAAGAAATGGGGAAAAGCAAAATGTTTCATTTACACACAATGGGTAAAAAAAATATGTTTAAAAATGCATATAATATATACAGACAGTTATTGCTCAGACCAGACCTCGAACGAAGAGAAACGGATTTGAGAAAAATAGGAGATACCATTAACAACCGCCTGTCCATCATGTGTGTGTGTGTGTGTGCGTGCGTGCGTGTGTGAAATAGGGCTGCTATTTGTCAGTTGGACAGCGGTGGTTATGCCCATTGTTATTTGCTGTAATTTTGTCGTCGAATTAACTATTTTCTCATCTTTCTCTGCTCTAATTATCAATTGCAAAAGTATTAATTTAGCTTCGCCTTTTGACCTCATAATTTCAACAATAAATTCGTTCTTGATTGCCCCGAGAGTAACTAGTAATTTTCAATAATTAACTGCATAACACTGAGATTTTTATCTTAAACGTTAACAATACCTCATTGTGTTTTTAGTCAATGAACTCTATGTTCTGAGTTCAAATCTCGCAGAGGTCAACTCGCCTTTCATCCATCTGGTATCTTTCTATTATAATTATATTCACATCTAGAGTGCATTACATAAAAATTAAATCGTTCCCAGTTACTTGACTGGAATTTTAATTGTACCTTTTTGGCATGTTTCGATCATTGGACTGCGGCCATATTGAGGTATCGCCTTAAAGAGTTTAAACACGTACAAATCGACCCCAGTACGTAATTTTTTAAAGCCTGGTATTCACTAGCGTAACTAGGAGGTGGGGTGGCGGCAGGGGCGGTCCGCACTTTTAGTCTGCTGTAGGCAATATGTATTTTTTGTGTGGTCTGGGGGGGGGGGCAAATGGAAGAGCCGTCCCGGGCGGCACACACACTCTAGCTACGCTAGTGCTGGTACTTAGTCTATCGGTCTCTTTTGACTTAACAAATAAACACCGATTGTTAAGCGGTGATGGAAGATAAACACAAAGACAGACACACCCAGATGTGAACATACATACGTGTGTAAAAAAACCCTGACACAACCCCCGCAACACAAAATCCCCTAACCCGCCACCGTATATTTGACACACACACTATATCGTAGACTCGTTGCCCTGTTAGTGCCGTTTGTATTAAATATGCAGTTGTTTACAAATTCCTTATTATGGGTTTAGTTTTGTCATTAGTGTCAATAAAATTTTAACGTTAACTCTATATTTTTCAGGCAGATTAACTTCTGGAAACTTGCGCTTTCTTTTACACTGATTTTCGTTTTCCCCAAATGAACCATTGATTAGAATTACCGATACAAAAATAATTAATGATTGTACTATAAAGGAAAAGAATAAAACTTTTTAATGAGAACCATGTGTCTGGTGCGATGCAGCTAGTGCAGATACATTCGGTTTCAAACTTGTCAACTTTAGCCGCAAGTCTCCTCGTTGTGTCACATCCAGTCCAATTCTTTTATGGGAAAATAGAGTTCCAACATGGTTAAAACCAGATTCAACCAGGTATGAGGTAGGGAAGGCAAGAAAAAGTAATTTCATATATTTCCACAGACTGGGGTAGGAATTCAATATACTCCAATGGTACCACAAAACTTCTTTGCCATTACGGCGATATCGCATGGTGGCGTCATTGTCATTTTGTAATTCTATCAGTTCCTACTGAACGTCATCCTCGCAATTGACCTCAAACGGATTGCTATACCAATTTGGAATATTCAGCGCAATAACATCTTGAAATCGTTCCACCATGTTATCGTGCTATGATTGTAAAAAGTTGCGATATGTAGTTAAATCCTCATCAACTAATTCATCTTTCAAAGAATTAAATTGTGGAAATTGATGGAATTGATGCTTTGAAATGTTAGTCTTACACTGCACCAATTTCGAAATGAAGGTAGTGATAAATGATTTACAATCAACGAGATTTTTCTGTTTCCTGGCAATAACCTATTTAAATCATTTAATTTTGTGAACAGCATTTTCTCACAAGGCTGAAGGTCTTCGCTGAAATACCGAACATATACTATCATAAAACATTGACTGTCCACTTGTATGAACAATTCAGAACGCTAGAGAACATTAATGAGCTGATGTTTGACATCGTTGGCCATTTCATCGATGCTTCGAGAAATTGTGTTATTACTAAGAGGGATCTTCTTCATAATGTAATCAGGTTTTTCATGCATAACGGTTAACAAAACCTCTTCGATAACTGGGCGAAGTAATGTTTCTCCAATTGTGTGAAACTTCCCAGACTTAGCAACAAGCAATGCAATGTTGTACGAGGCAATCAACCCGTCATTCTCCTGTTTACTAGTTTCCTGGAGTAGCATGTTGAATGTTTGTATTTACTTTTTGAAAGAGGAGCTTAGTTGCAAAAAGTATGATAACGGCGTGTCCTTCTTGTCAGAATACTTTGCATCAAAGTGATACTTCAAGCGTGAAGGTTTCATTACTTCGTTGGTCAATGTTTGATGCAAAGAAGGCACATTGGTAACTAACAGTTCTGAGGAGAGGGAATAAATCCAAACGATAAATAATCACTGCTATACTGTCGACGAATTTTCTTGATTGGAGGCATCAGTAAAGTGAAAATGTGAAAACGAATTTCTACAGATGGCGTCAGAAAGGTAGTATGGTATTCCCAAAGAGAAGAAGTCAATAGAGCAGAGTCAGATGACATGTCTTTACTGGAGCAAATAATACGGATCTAGTTCGTTATTCCTGTCCAGCATTTCAAAAATTAAAGTTTATCGAAAATTTTAAAATTTGGCACATTAATGTACTTTTCCAAGCTAAATTACTGGAGTTATTCAACTTTTTCCAGAAAAAATGTTTTAAAAAAGTTATAGAGGTTTAAAATTTGATCATTTTTACCCAGTCAAGAAATACGATTTCAAAGCTGTCATTTTGTGCGTGACTGCACATTTTGTCAACATCCTGAAACT
>NC_068989.1:71561474-71566863 GCF_001194135.2 Octopus bimaculoides | reverse complement strand
GATAACACACCAAAAGAAAGAAAATATTTGTGAAAAAGACAGCAACAGTATCAACAACAAATAAATTACATTCGTTTTAGATTTTAATGAAAAGTCAAATCTGAAACAATTTCCTGGAATTAAAAAAAAAAAAGTGTCTGTTTATGTATAGCGTAAGCGGTTCAGTTTATATTTCGTCAACATGGAAGAATGATCCTCTTGACTGAATGAACGGATTTATTTTACAGAACAGAAAGTGGTAAAGATCTAATTATAATCAGTGAATAAGTTATACAAAGTGAAATATGGGAGACAGACCTCATTCTCCGCTATCTGTGTCTTGTGTGCGAGCCCTAAACGACAAATTGTACGAAAAAAGGAAAATTGCCGCACAAGAAATTGATAAGTAAGTATCAAAATAACATCAACAATAATAGTCGTCCCGTTAATTTCTTTGATGTTTTCTTTTATTTTTAATTCGTATTTTTACTTTTATTGCATTTGAGTGACCTTTCTCTTGTTAACATTTAGATAACAAAGCTGATGATGAGTTGCGAGTTATTGTTTCCTTAGAGGTCCCCATTCTAATATCGGTTTCTTTCGAGTATTTTTTAAAAAGGGATGATCGATTGAATCAGCGCTGTTGTATTACATATTTAATTAATCATGAATGGAGTAAAGGTAACTAAGAGGACCGGCAATATGAAAACAAAACATAAATATATGAGAACAGTTTGTCAATTCCCAGACCTTGTAATATATAGTTGATTGCTATTGTTAGCACCGAGCCAGCCCCTATCTTGCAAACCTATAACCAGAGACTTCCCATCTGTGACCATCCGTTTTATTTTCAGACATACTATATCCAAGATTACATTATCTAATGTGTCATTGTTTTTTTTCTTCTTTTTTTCCAGTATGATATGATTAAAGTGAGAGTTAGCTGCTACCTTTAGCTGGTCCCGCAAAATATTCTGGGTCCGCCTTAACACTATTATAGGCTCCCGGGAGAAGCAATGTATTAGGGCCAATAACACTTACTTATTGACAACAAACCACGGCATAAATAGATTGATTAGCACTCGTTGATTCTCCGATCAATTTACCCAACGTGTCCATACCTTAAGACGGTGCTTAATATATCAGTGTTACATATTTTTGATGACATTTAACCGAGAAATATAAATTCTAAATCGATCTCTGTGCAGTGTGAAATAACATTTGATAACTAACATGCTGTTAGGTTACATAACTTTTGTATTAATATATTTCATAGCGGCATATAATGATATAATGGTAAGATTAGACAAGCAAACAAAATTAACAAAATTATTCAACAGTTGATATCATCTCTCTCTCTCTCTCTCTCTCTCTACACACACATATATATTTATATACACACACACACAAGTGTCAGAAGAACAAACAAACGAAAAAGAAAAAACACTTTCATTTTTCGAAGGAGAAGGACGGCATTAACTAAACGAAAGCTTACGACGAGGAATAGTAACCGGGTTGCGTACATCCGTCAAGAAGTTTTGGGTTAGCACTCGTGCGGTTATACTTATGTATATTGCAGAGCAAACACACACACACACACACACACACAAGGAAAACAACAAGAGAAAAAAAAAGCCAGATCGCTACAATTGTGTGTCATTGTGTTTCGTGTATTGATTGCGTAAACAAATACAAACATAGCACACTTTAATTCAACTTTTATCACTGTACATATTCCTATTCTGTATTGTCTTTGTAATAGTTGCCAGCTGATCAAGCCAAAGTATGCTAGAATTATGGGCGGGCCGGAATTATGGAGTTTTGTGTGCGAAAATAAAAATCTAAAACAACAAAAGAAAACGGAAGACATATAACAAATGAATAAAAACAAAACAAAACAACTATGTCTTAAGTATTTATATCAATCGTTCTCGTATACGTCCTTCTGTATTTTTATTTTTGAATACGTTAAAAACTTGATGTGTGTGTTTATATTATACACATGGCCTGCATCTATTTCTGTACGTATGCTATCTATCTATCTATCTATGTGTGTATGTGTACATACATATCTGTCTGTCTCTTTGTATACAAACGTATACATACACAATGCGCGTGCACACACACACACACACACACACTCACACACACACACACACAATACACTCGTGTTATTTTTAGCATCATTTTTATGTCCTGTTTTATCATGCTTTGCTTATGTTGAATGAATCTATTTTAAAACACCCTCTCACCATTTGTCACGCCCCTTCATCTTCCCCTTTTCAGAGCCCCACATCCTTACATATCGACATCTTCTTTTGTCTTTCTCTTCCCCAAGTACCTTCTATTTGCATAGGTTCACACTTTTTTTTCCCCACCCAACCATCATCCTTTATACACATCACATGTGATTATCAGTGCACTCTTGTATCTAGCACACTACAGTTGATATCTCTTATGCCCAGGGTTTGGCTTAACATATCTGTACTCTGTCATCCACACAGACATTCATCAGTTTGCTTGATTTCTTTCTTTCCATTGTCCACATATACTCCACATTCAGGGCTTGAGGGTTGCTACTGTAATATTGTACTTTGTCCATAAGCATCAGACAGTTTGCCCTTTATTTGGTGAAATATATATATATATATATATATATATATATATATATATATGTATATACACACACACACTCTTTGTTGCATTTAGAGGTAAAAATTCTTTGACCATTGTCTACCTATCCTTTCTTTAAATGCTGTGCATTTACTACAGACACCTCCATTGTCTTATATAGATAACAGAAGCTACCAACTATTTCTAGCAAATCTTTTAAGGCAAAAGACTTCTGAAGGTGGTGAGCTGGCTGAAACATTAGCACACCAAGCAAAATGCTTAGCAGCTTTTTGTTCATCTTTATGTTCTAGGTTTAGATTCTACCTTTCATCTTTCTGGGGGCGATGAAATGAATACCAGTTTAAGGACTGGGGTTGATATAATTGACTTAACTCCTCTCCCTGAAATTGGTGGCTTTGTGCCAAAATTTGAAACCAAGTATGATGGATGCACAGTTCAACCAATAAATTTGAAACCAAGTATGATGGATACCAGTTTAGCCAATAAAAACACACGCACTGTATATTTGGTGTTAATTTGCTTCAGCTTTATATTACATTACATTACATTAATCCTATTTCGGCCAGAGTTCTTTCGTCACACTTCTGTGACCTCATCAGTGGTCCTTTGCTTTCTTCTTTCTTATGTGTCCCAGCTTGCTAACAATCAGCCATATATATATATATATATATATATATATATATATATGCATACATACATATACAAACATGTATATAAATACATATTGAAATTAATAGAAATGAAACTAATATATATAGATACATAATGAAAGTAATTGAAATTGAAACCGTTTAATAGTGAAAGTATTAATAAAGATGTTATTGTTTTACTTTTGACACGTAATATGGAGACAGTGTGATAGATAAGAGATTGCTCTAGGCTCGCTTTAGGCAAGAAGTTGAACATTTTTTTGGGCCATGACACTGCATAGACCCTAAGTCAGGCATATGTAAAATTTGAATGAAATCTGTTGCGTAGATCTTGAGTTTTAGTGATGTGCACATACAGACAGACAGATACATTCCCAGTTTTATATATATATATATTTATTCTACAAAGTTATGCTAAATTTTTCATTATTTTCAAGATCAATTGAAACATAGAAAGTGCTAAAGTGATTTAAATTAAAACCTTCTTCCACCAAATATTTCATGCTAATTTATGTTCCAAACACCTGTTTAATTATGATGATGTTACTTTACTAGATTTTCCACTATTTTCAAGATTTATTGGAACAATCATGGTGTATTTCAACAGAAATATCATAACGAACAAAAAGGTTAAAGTGATTTAAATTAAAACCTTCCATCAAACTGTCATGTTATATTATGTCCCAAACACACACTTAATAAGGATAGAGCTATTTTACTAAATTCTGCATTGTTTCCCAAATTAATTGAAATGAATGCAGACTATTTCAACAGAAATATGATAACAATAAGCACTGAATATATGAAGTAACCCCTGTGTAGTCATAAGCTTTATTTATTATTTTTTAGTAATGGAACAAAGATACATTGTTTCAGCTCAGTTGAAAATGTGGGCACTATCATATACTACATTACAGAAGTCTGTTATTAAATTTTAAGTTGTGGTTGTCTGATGTTTTTTCATGCTTCTACTGGTATTTCATGTAGTAAATGATAGCACATGATAGACTGAGATGGCGATCCAGGGTATCCAACCTGTTGAGAGTAGATGATATCTTCTGATGATGTATAAAATCCTGTTACAGGCAGATATGCATATATGTACATACATACATTCATACATACCCAAGCATACTCACATGTTGTTGGCACTCCATCGCTTATGACGTCGAGGGTTCCAGTTGATCTGATCAACGGAACAGCCTGCTCGTGAAATTAACGCGCAAGTGGTTGAGCACTCCACAGACACGTGTACCCTTAACGTAGTTCTCGGGGATATTCAGCGTGACACAGTGTGACAAGGCTGACCCTTTGAATTACAGGCACAACAGAAACAGGAAGTAAGAGTGAGAGAAAGTTGTGGTGAAAGAGTACAGCAGGGTTCGCCATCATCCCTTGCCAGAGCCTCGTGGAGCTTTTAGGTGTTTTCGCTCAATAAACACTCACAACGCCAGGTCTGGGAATCGAAATCGCTATCCTATGACCGCGAGTTCTCTGCCCTAACCACTGGGCCATTGCGCCTCCACACATTCCTACATACCCCCACACATACTCACATGTATATAGATATATACATACATGTATATTTACAATATACACATAGAGTACATGCATACAGACAATACATGCATAATGAAATATGTGTACATCCATGCATGCATACATGTAGATGAAATCTGAAAAGGCTCATCGTATATATGTGTGTGTGTGTGTGTTTATGTTTGTCCTCAAACACCACTTGACAACTGGTGTTAGTTTGTTTTCATTCCTGTAACTTAGCGGTTCAACAAAATGAGTTTGATAGAATAAGTACCAGGCTTAAAAAAGACATAAGTACTGGGGTTGATTCCTTTGCCTAAAAAGTTCTTCAAGGCAGTGCCCCAGCATGGCCACAATCTAATGACTAAAACAAGTAAAAGATAGAATCTTTTGTCTTTTACTTGTTTCAGTCATTGTATCTTGATGCATGTATGCATGTATGTACGTATGCATGTATTATGTGTGTATGTATGTATACATGTATGCATGTATAGTATATATATATATATATATATATATATATATAATCATAAATATACAGGGATTAGCATTGAGTTGCTTCTCCAACATACTGAAAATTTAGAAAT
>NC_068989.1:71559016-71561103 GCF_001194135.2 Octopus bimaculoides | reverse complement strand
GATTACGGTTTAACCACCTAACTTAGAGGTATCAAATATAAATTCCCTGCCCTTATTCTTGTATATTATATATATATACATATATATATATATATACTATACATGTATACATACATACACACATATTACATGCATATGTACATACATGCATACATACATACATACAGATATACAAGCTCACAGGCATATGTACACACACACATTCATATACCCTTATGCATACACACACACATTCATGCATACTTATGCGTACACACACTCTCCCTCTCTCTCTCATTCACGCATACACTGGTGTGGGAGAGGAAAGGAGAAAATCTTGCAACAGTATTGACTTCACTAAAGACGCCCAAGGGTGTTATTAACCTTCTGTCTAGTAATGGGTCCAATGGACCCAATTCAGTTTTTTCAGTTGCTTTTCTCTATTGTTTATATTATTTGATTCTGCTGATTTCTCGTGACTCTTATGTTTTCCTGACTCTCTTTTATTTGTCAAATGGGAAATTTTCCGTATGTTTATAAAAACTAGAAAATTTCACTTTATACACAAATTACAGTATGGGTCCATTGGACCCTCAAATTAAATTCAGAAAATACTCTTGTATACTCTAAATACTCTAAACAGAATAAAAGCAGTATCAAATATTAGTGTGTTTGTGTCCCCATAACTTAGCGGTTTGGCGAAAGACACTGATAGAATAAGTACTAAGCTTACAAAAAATAAGTCCTGGGGGCGATTTCTTTGACTAAAACCCTTTAAAGCAGTGCTCCGGCATGGCCGCAGTCAAATGACTGAAGCAAGTAAAAGAAGAAAAAAAGAATATCACTGTTCATTAATCTGCTTCTCTCTCGCTTTCTGTATCTCTTTTTCCCTGTCACCTTCATTCTGCAATCATTCTCTTTTCTAGTCACTCCGTAGGGTCACCTTGTCCCAAAACAGAGGACTCTTTTGTTTTGTTGGAGACAAGGTAACCTCACTAGTGCTAGTGCTGTGATAAAATTCACCCAGTACACTCGGTAAATCATCATTGTTTAATGTCCACTTTTCTGTGCTTGCATGGGTCGGATGGAATTTGTTGAGACATATTTTCTACAGCCAGACGCCCTTCCTGTCACCAATCCCCCCATATTTACAAATCAGGTAATGCTTCCTCACAGCCAGACATGCTCTCACAGGAGATTGGCAAATGGCTGGAGATAACACTGGAACATAGCAACATCTCTAGAGCTGGTACTATAAAAGTCATCCATTACATTCTGTAAAGTGCTTGTTAGGAAAAGTAAAACCTATCTATCTTATATCCTATTTTTAAATTCGCATTATAAATGGAAATAATTTAAATAGGTGCACTAGGCTATCAATGGAGATTCTCATAAAAACCTGGAAATGTTAAGTTTTCCAAAATAGAATGAAACGAATTGACTCATATCCTTCAAATCCTGTCAGTTGGTGATGCAGTGAAGATTATTTATAAAACCATAACAAAATATTCTTTGTTTGCGTTGCCTAGAATACTTACAATGATATGTACGTGCCTTTTAGCATGTATACAATCACATGCACTCAATACATGAGGGCAAGTATATCCATGCATACACTTATAAACACACACACACACACATGTTAATTCCCTCGCATTTTCACAAGTATCCTTGGAACTCTCTTGACCCAAGCAAAGAAGTTTTATCACAAACACACACACCTAAGTACTGAAGAAGCATGTCCACACAGAACAAAAGTGTAGATGTATACAGCTACATATATGCACACACAAACTCAATCACATGTTTTACAAATCCCAGGGATTTTCTGAACACAGTAAGTCTTGTCACTTTGTGACCAGCGTAAACTCCTTCAAGAACTTACATAGACCTCAAAGAAAACCTACACACATTCCTATGCGCCTCTTATCATTAAATGATGATGATGATTGCACAGGAGTGGCTGTGTGGTAAGTAGCTTGCTTACCAACCACATGGTTCCAGGTTCATTCCCACTGCGTGGAACCTTAGGTAAGTGTCTTCTACTATAGCCTCGGGCTGACCAAAGCCTTGTGAGTGGATTTGGTAGACGGAAACTGAAAGAAGCC
>NC_068989.1:71557258-71559006 GCF_001194135.2 Octopus bimaculoides | reverse complement strand
TATAGCCTCGGGCTGACCAAAGCCTTGTGAGTGGATTTGGTAGACGGAAACTGAAAGAAGCCTGTTGTATATATTTATATATATATATATATATATATATATATGTATATGTGTGTATATGTTTGTGTGTCTATGTTTGTCCCCCTAACATCGCTTGACAATGGTGGTGTGTTTAGGTCCCCATAACTTAGCGGTTCGACAAAAGAGACCAATAGAATAAGTACTAGGCATCCAAAGAATAAGTCCTGGGGTCGATTTGCTTGACTAAAGGCGGTGCTCCAGCATGGCCACAGTCAAAATGACTGAAACAAGTAAAAGAGTATATATATATATATATATATATATATATATATATATATATATATATATATATGTACGTATATATATATATATATATCTATATATCTATATCTATATATATATATATATCTATATATATATATGTATGTATATGTATGTATATATATATGTATGTATATATGCGTGTGAGTGTGTATATTTGTGTCTCCTTGTCTTGTAATTGTGCAATAGTTGTAAATGAGTGTCACTCTCACCCGAGCTATGTCTTCATTTGCATTATTTGACAAGAACATGTCTGGCCATGAGAAAACAAATTTTAAATGTGCTTGTAAACAGCTGAGGGTTGGCTGTAGAAAAATCTGTCTCAAGTGAACTTCGTCTAACTCATGCAAACCTGGAAAAGTAGGCGTTAAATAATAATGATGATGATGATGACGTTGTTGTTAACCGGATCCCTTCTGGTCAATGTTCTTATGTAGTTCCCCACCCCACCTTCTCTGATATTTCAATAACATTATTATGGAAATTCCATTAAATACACCCACAAAAAACAAAAGATACATTCTGTCTGTAATAATAAAAAAGAAAAAAAACCCACTTACATTTTGATGTTATCAAACATTTATGTAGATGTTCATCTATTTTATCAGTTATTTTATAGATAAGTGTTACCTTTCAATCCAGGATGTTGTTAAACCAATTCCAACCTCCCTTTGTTTCTCTCTCTCTCATTCTTTCTACTTAAAACATTTAAAGTCAACTTAAAATGATTGATGTCATTGTTCTAATTGTTCTGTTTCTGTTTTATACTTATATTTAAGTATATATTACACTTATATTCATTGCTACTTTGGAGCTCTTTTAAGGATTTTTATGATAAAAAGAATTCCCCACCAAGTAGTTTTAAAAAATCTTGTACTAAAATCTCTAACAACAACAACAACAATACACACACACACATGTAAGTAATGAAGTTAATGTCTAGTTACAGAGCAACCAGTGGTATACAATATATATATATGTGCCGGTTGCATATAAAAGCACCCACTACACTCTCGGAGTGGTTGGCGGTAGGAAGGGCATCCAGCTGTAGAAACTCTGCCAGATCAGATTGGAGCCTGTTGCAGCCATCCAGTTCACCAGTCCTCAGTCAAATCGTCCAACCCATGCTAGCATGGAAAGTGGACGTTAAACGATGATGATCTAGGGTGGGTAAAATTCCCGAGATCCATGGATGAGTTCTCTTTAGCAGTCCTTGTCCCTCGTCATTGCTGTCATGTCCTGCGTCTCCCAGAGACCAGTGTCTGTCATATGTGAGTCACGAATATCGCTATCTGTTGGAGATATATTGTAGTAGTAGAATTGGCATTTTATATTGTATTAGTAGAATTAGTATTTTAACTGCTATTTCTAAATTTTCGGTATGTTGGTGAAGCAACTTTTGCTGA
>NC_068989.1:71552362-71554938 GCF_001194135.2 Octopus bimaculoides | reverse complement strand
TAGTCGAGCAAATCGACCCCAGGACTTATTCTTTGTAAGCCTAGTACTTATTCTATCGGTGACTTTTGCCGAACCGCTAAGTTACGGGGACGTAAACACACCAGCATCGGTTGTCAAGCGATGTTGGTGGGGGGACAAACACAGACACACAAACATATACACATACATATATATACATATATATGACGGGCTTCTTTCAGTTTCCGTCTACCAAATCCATTCACAAGGCATTGGTCGGCCCGAGGCTATAGTAGAAGACATTTGCCCAAGGTGCCATACAGTGGAACTGAACCCGGAACCATGTGGTTCGTAAGCAAGCTACTTACCACACAGCCACTTTATTAAATATTATTGTTTTTAATTGTTAATTTTTTTCTGTCTTTTTTCTTCTTCTTTAGAATGGTCAAAGAATTTTTGGCTCAAAACAACACTGCTCAGATACGAAAACTCCTACGTGTCCTTGGTGAAGATTTTTCTGTCTCACATAATTTAAATACCAGGAAAGGTGGTTTAATGGGCTTGGCAGCCACTGCCATTGGTCTTGGAAAGGTAAGATATTCTTTGTGTCTTTTCTTCAATCATAAACTGATATTATTAATTTTCATGCCTGCACATCATTGTCATCATCTTTATCATTGTCATCGTCATTGTTTTAACATCCACTTTTCCATGGGTTGCCTGGATTAGACGGAATTTGTCGAAGCAGATTTTCTACTGCAGGATGCACTTCCTGTTGGTGACTCACACCTGTTTCCAATCAAGGTAATATTATCCCATGGCCAGACACATTTACATCAACGATTGGAAATGAGGTGTACTGCCTGTACACTCGTCTGATGTCAAAACTAAGAGACATAAACACACATGCACATACATCCACACACACATACTCACTCATACACACACACATATATAATGTAGCCTACCAGCAAACAAGCGAAGCTCATGCATTGATTATGTTTAGTCGACATATATTTTGCATTACCTGTTCTTTTTATAATTTAAGTAATTCTTGAAATATCTTCATGCATTACTTGATTCTTTTCTGTTAATTCTTTTTTTGGGTTTCTTTGCCTAGGAATCTGATAAATACGTCAGTGGACTTGTAAAACCAGTGCTGGCTTGCTTCCACGATCAAGACAGTGGTGTCCGTTACTATGCCTGTGAGGCTCTGTATAATATTGTCAAAGTCTGTAGAGGTTCTGTGTTACCATACTTCAATGACATTTTCAATGGATTGAGCAAGGTGAGTCATTTCATTCAGTTTGATGAGTATTTATTTTCTTTCATCATTCACTGCATTCACTTCTATTTCCATTTCTACCCATCTGTGACATTCTTTTCATACTCTTGCAAGCACAGGAAATTGCTTCCCTAAGCCAGAAATTGACCATCGATCATGGGGTAACCTTATTTTGAAATCTTATTGATTTACTAGCCCACTTTCAACCTGTGCTAATGGAGTAAAATAATAGGTGGTTTATAGAGCTTTTAGCATTTATTTTAAGCATTGTTGATGTGCTTACCCACTTCCTTGTACTATAATTATATCTATATAATTATATATCAGTATGATGGATCGCTAGCCACTACACATTCTTTATTTTTTCTCCTTGTTTCCTGTGTTCCTTTCTACAAAGAAGATGAGGACAAATATCCGTCAAATGTCAATAATGTACATAATTCCTCATCTCTTAAATATAGAACTGTATTTTGTTTATGTTTGTTTTTTGTAGTTGACTGCTGATCCTGACCAGCATGTCAAGAATGGCACAGAACTACTTGATCGCTTAATAAAGGTAATCATTTATACCTTCATATTTATATTTTGGATAATATTGTCTTTAATTCCCAATTATTATGTCTATTAGAACCTGAATTCTGTGTTTTTTCTTTTAAACCTTATTTGTTACTGGTTTCAGTCATTGGACTGTGGTCATGCTGGGGCACCTCTTCCAAAGATTTTTTAGTTAACTATGTCAACCCCAATGCTCTGGGACTTACTTTAGCAAGATCTGTTTATTGAAGAGTGAAATCACCTTTTTTGACATGTGGGAGGCAACTCAACTTACCTTTTATACCATTCTTCATGTTTGTCCATTGAAGCGACAAGGACCATCCAGACACCGTATAGAATGACTGATGACTTATGCACTGACTTTGCTTAAAGTTAAGAAGAGTTGCATACCATCAACCACCCTCTCTTGTCTGTGACCATTTTCAATCCAGTGGTAAGAGCCAGTCAAGATGACTAAGGATGGAGAGGAATTCAGTGGATGACCTAAAATGTCTTATTTGCCTCATCTTTCTTCACAATGCTTTGCTGCAGTCACCTTAGCTACCTTCCTTAGGTAAAGGTTACCTTCTCGAGTCATACTGATTCACAAGGGCTGGTTTCCTGGTTTCCATGGCATATATATTCCCCACCTGTCTCAGGACCAATTTTGCCAGCTGAGTGGACTGGAGTAATGTGAAATGAAGTGTTTTGCTCAAGAACACCATTATATACCATATCTTTCTCACATTTTATCATCGTAGTTCATGTGGTAAATATCATATATATATATATATATATA
>NC_068989.1:71548349-71550525 GCF_001194135.2 Octopus bimaculoides | reverse complement strand
TATATATATATATATATATATATAGAGTTGTTATATTTTTTCAATAACATAATAGGTTAGATAGAATGATGTCTATATTACAGTATTGCAATAACCAATATGTTGTGCATGGATAGTAATATTATAATCATGAAATTAGCATTAGCTTATCTCACTCTTTCTCGTGGAACCCTAGGGTTCTAGGGAACCCCAGTTGAGAAACGCTGCTCTAACTACACAGAGAGAGAGAGATAAATAGATAGAGAGAGAGAGAGAGGGAGGGAGAGAGAGAGACAGAGACAGAGAGATATCTGTTCAGTTCTACCAAATTCTACTCAAAAGGATTCATGTGTCGGAAGCTGTGGTAGAAGATGCTTATCCAAATTGCCAATCACTTTATTACAAACATTACTATCTGTTGTCAGACTCAACTCATTTTTGCTAATTAATGCCATGCAATGTATGATAAACATAGCCATTAATTAATGAAACATAAATGGTTTCTTAATTATGTTTGCTCAGATTTATATTCAAATTCCATTACATTTCTTTACATTGTAATGTGATTGGTGATAGCTTGGACAGAAGTAAGATATGCAATCTCATGAAGCTGATTGCAGCCTGCAAAAGTGTTTATCATAACTATCATAAGGATTGACCTTGGCAAGAGATAAGCTGTACGGTTATATTAGTGTAGACTCATTCAACCTATTCAGACTAATGGCATAGTGGCAGTAATAGTTGATGATAACAGTGATGTTTCAAAGAGCATACTGAGTAAGCGTTTTTAGAAATTCTGTACCACCACCACCACCACCACCACCACCACCACAACAACAACAACAACATTTAATGTCTGTTTCCTATACTGGTATGAGTTGGACAGCTTGACAGGCACTAGCAAAGCTGGGGGCCAAACCAGATTCCCATAGTCTGTTTTGACTTGGTTTTTATGGCTGGATGCCCTTCCTAATGCCAACCACCCCACAGAGTATAGTGGATGCTTTTTGTGTGACACCAGCACCCACATCAATGCTTTATAAGTGGCACCTTGGTTTTAGGATCTTAATTCTGTGGTGGTGGGCAGGTCTTCTTGAGTACAACAATGCACCATATATCTTGGTCCACTGTCATCTCCTTCATAAGGTTTCTGTGGTGGTGGGCAGGTCTTCTTGCGTACAGCAGTGTGCCACATATCTTGGTCCACTGTCATCTCCTTCATCAGGTTTCTGTTGGGATTCATTTCTGTTCCATTTTAGCAGAGGAGATAAGAATCAGTGTCACAAAAAACAAAAAACAAAAACAAAAAAATAATAAAAAATATAAAATAAAAGGAAGAGCACACATTCCTTGTTGTTGTTGATCTTGAGCTCTACATCAATCCTGATTGAGTAGCCCTATGCTCAGAAGTATTCCAGGTGTGCCAGTCATGCCCTTCCTATCATTTCAGGGGTTTGTAGGACTACATCATCTAATGTGTTCCTTTCTTTTCCCCAAGATGGCAATGTGTGGTTGGAGAGAGATTTGACTAGTATTTCTTATTTCTTTATTGCCCACAAGGGGCTAAACATAGAGGGGACAAACAAGGACAGACAAAGGGATTAAGTTGATTACATCGACCCCAGTGTATAACTGGTACTTAATTTATCGACCCTGAAAGGATGAAAGGCAAAATCGACCTCGGCAGAATTTGAACTCAGAACGTAACAGCAGACGAAATACCAATAAGCATTTCGCCCAGCATGCTAATGTTTCTGCCAGCTCGCCGCCTTTGACTATTATTTCTGACATGTTGAGTGATCAAGGGGCAAGGGTTCCCTCATTAGCTTGTAAGACGCATAGCCATTTATATTGGTTCCAGTGAGGTCTGCTAATGGTTTTGTTCTTTGTAGGGTATTCATGAATGTGCAACCTGTGGGAGACCTAGTCAACCAGCTCAAACTTTCAAATGAGTTTGGCTCAACTCTCACTTACTTGTTTTATTTCTTTAGTCTTTTGGGCACAGACTGATCTCCAAATTTTGGGCATAGCACCTTGAGCAAGTATCTTCAGATTGGCCCTATCTTTGTGACTTATAAACACCTTCCATGCTGCAATTGTTTTCGTTGCAGCACACGATCTCAGATCAGGTCACTTGCTATGCAAGTACATCTCCAATATATATATATATATATATATATATATATATATATATATA
>NC_068989.1:71544904-71548078 GCF_001194135.2 Octopus bimaculoides | reverse complement strand
TTCTAGGATATCGTCACTGAAAGTGCTTCATTCGATTTAGTTGCTTTTATTCCATTGTTGAGAGAACGTATTTATACAACAAATACATTCGCCCGCCAGTTTGTCGTGTCATGGGTAAGTAAGATATATATATATTTTCAAAATTTATTGAAACGAAGTTGGTGTATTTCAATTAAAGGGCTAATTACAGAAAATACATAATGAAATAATAACAAGAGTACTCAGAGAGCGCAAACCTCTACCAAGGCAACAGCAATGTCCTCGCAACGATTAGCCGGAGATGATTTTTAAAATGAGAATATCTGAAATAAACTGGACTTCTCTCACAAACGAGAATACTAAAAATGAAGCCAATTGCTGTCAAAAATTAAGTAAAAGAAAAAAACGGAAAAATAATCCAGAATCCTTGTCCGGTACTGGATTAATCCCAAAATCTAATCAGTTTGTGCCAGTCAAGAGGCCAAACATCCCTAAAAGTTTCATCTGAATCCATCCAGCTGTTCTTGAGATATCTTGTCCACGAACAAACAAACAAATAAGCATGACTGAAAACAATACATCCGCCTTCTCTAAAGTGGAAGTAATAATTATTAAATAAGAACTGTTTATTTGTCAACCCTAATCTTAACCTGAAAATGTCAGAATTTGGTTCTGATCCATTTTCAATTCATAGTCAAGGGAGGTAACTCTATTTTTTAGCAATGCAGGTGTAGATTTTCAGGTCCAACATTTTTGCATCTGTAACCTAGCATAAAATTGCACTCTTAAGATTTTCTCCCTTGAGTTAATATCATGAACTATGAAAAATGAATACGTACGGAGACATCCACTCATACTCTTTACTCTTTTACTTGTTTCAGTCATTTGACTGTGGCCATGCTGGAGTACTGCCTTTAGTCGAGCAAATCGACCCCAGAACTTATTCTTTGTAAGCCTAGTACTTATTCTATCGGTCCTTTTTGCTGAAGCGCTGAATTACAGGGATGTAAACACACCAGCATCGGTTGACAAGTGATGTTGGGGGGACAAACACAGACACACTAACATATACACACACACACACATATATATATATATATATATATATATATATATATATATATATATATATGACAGGCTTCTTTCACAGTTTCTGTCTACCAAATCCACTCATAAGGCTTTTGTCGGCCCGAGGCTATAGCAGAAGACACTTGCCCAAGGTGCCACGCAGTGGGACTGAACCTGGAACCATGTGGTTCGTAAGCATGCTACTTACCACACAGCCACTCCTACGCCTAGTTTATTTTATTTATAAGAACTCTCATCTTTTAGAAGCTATAGTTATTGTTGTTAGCAGCAACAATAAAGAGGTAATCTAGATTATAAAACTCGTTACTTTATCATACTTTATCATCCATTCTCTTTCAGCCAGAACATCATGGTTTAAATCTTGATAATTTAATACCTCTACGACCCACGGACATGTTTCTATGACTTTCAGAAACATATTTTTGTGCTCATGGAAGCATGGAAGAAATTATTAACATCAGTTCTTAACTAAAGGATGCATTTAAGAGTTGTGAACTGCTTCCTTCAAAAATTCCATTCTTCCTGAAGTTTGTCAAAATTAATTGTGATGTGCCTCTGCACCCTTTTGTGTCTTCATGTGGTGCCATGTAAAAGTGCCTGTGTGGGGCTGCATAAAAGTGTCCATGTGGTGTCACGTAAAAGTGCCCATGTAGTGGCATGCAAAAGTGCCCATATGGAGCCATGTAAAAGTACCCATGTGGGGCTGCATAAAAGTTCCCATGTGGTGTCACATAAAAGTGCCACGTAAAAGTGTCCATGTAGTTCCATGTAAAAGTGCCCATGTGGGGCCACATAAAAGCACCCATGTGGGGCTGCATAAAAGTGCTCATGTGGTGTCACGTAAAAGTGCCCATGTAGTTCCATGTAAAAGTGTCCATGTGGGACCACATAAAAGTACCCATGTGGGGTTGCATAAAAGTGCCCATGTGGGGCCACATAAAAGCATCCATGTGGGGCTGCATAAAAGTGCTCATGTTGTGTCACGTAAAAGTGTCCATGTAGTACCATGCAAAAGTACCCATGTGGGGCTGCATAAAGTTCCCATGTGGTGTCACATAAAAGTACCCATGTGGTACCATGAAAAAGTGACCATGTAGTGCCACATAAGAGTTTCCATGTGGGGCCTTGTAAAAGTACCCATGTGGGGCTGCATAAAAGTGCTCATGTGGTGTCATGTAAAAGTGCCTATGTTGTGCCATGTAAAAGCACTCATGTGGTGCCATGTAAAAGTTTCCATGCAATACCACATAAAAGTGCCCATGTAGTGCCATGTAAAAGCAACTAGCACACTTTGTAAAATGGTTGGGGTTAGGAAGGTCATCCAGCTGTAGAAAACATGCAAAATCAGACGAGTTTGGTGCAGCTCCCCAGCTAGCCAGCTCTGGTCACACCGTCCAACCCATGCCAGCATAAACAATGGATGTTAAATCTTGATAATAATTCAATGTATTGGAGGGTCATGTCTGCCTCTAATGTTTCCCTTTTTTTATATGGTTTCTATGGCTTGATGCCCTTCCTAACACCAACCATTTTACAGAGTGTACTGGGTGCATTTTCTGCAGCACCTGCACAAAAGAAGTTGTTTTACCATCTGCAAATCTAATGTTGTTGTTGCTCTTTAGATTGATTATCTAACAGTTAGTGTGTGTTGGGTGCTTTTAGTGGCACCAGCACTGTTGGGGTGGCCCTGTAGTTTACAAAGCAGTGTGATAAAATAAATATTTGTTAGTATTTACTTAGTTGATTATATTGTGTACACTTGATTCTCTGAAGAAAAAACCCCCAGAATTTTTTGTATATGTAAACAGTAAGTATTTTCTCATTACACAGAAAGAATTTAAACAAAATGTTAAAGAATTCGATATTTTTTACTCTTTTACTTGTTTCAGTCTTTTGACTGTGGCCATGCTGGAGTACCGCCTTTAGTCGAGCAAATCGACCCCAGGACTTATTCTTTTGGAAGCCTAGTACTTATTCTATCGGTCTCTTTTGCTGAACCGCTAAGTTACAGGGACGTAAACACACCAGCATTGGTTGTCAAGCGATGTTAGGAGGACAAACACAGACACACAAACACATACACACATACACACATACATATATATA
>NC_068989.1:71539606-71544390 GCF_001194135.2 Octopus bimaculoides | reverse complement strand
ATGATCTCATATGAGATCACTTAAAAATTACAAATTTCGTAATTATCTGTCAATATTTACACATATCAGACCTTTTTGCTATATCTACTTGGTATATTTCTCTGATATTCAAATGAGGTTTGCTAATTTTTCACCCAATATCTCACTTATTTCTATTTAAAATGTTATTTTGAAATGTTATTTTGATCATTCCAGCATGTTTCTAAGACTGTTTTATGCTAGAAATCAAAGTTTAATAAAAAAAATTCCAGTTAATAGAATTATGGGAGGTAATGGGTTAATCAATTATAATTTGGAGTCTACAATGGTTCTAAGAGATGTACCCTTTTCTTTCCATCTTTTCCACTCATCAACTAAGGAAGCCATAAATTTCTGAGATGAAGAGTTTTTGCTTTTTGTTTCCATATTAGAAAGTCCCAAACATGGCGGGAAGCAACTTAATATGAGAGACTATGAAGAAGGAGAAATTAAGATGAAAGAAATGAATTTACTTTAGACTTGAAAGAGTTCTGGTCATAAGAAGGAGGAAAACAATGAGATGGGAGGGAGCTTCGAAGTCTAACAGTTCAAGGGAAAGAGCTATGATTATAAAAAGACTCACTTATTCGTGGAAGCACAACAGCATTTGGATGAAGATGCTGTGAGTTTTGAGTCAGATGAGATGGCACTAAGTGGTCTGGAACTAAGAGAGAAAGTTCATCAGAGAATTTCTTGTAGCAGTAACGATAGAAAAGACTAAGATTGGTGACATCACATCGATGTGACAAGGGTTGCAGAGTTGAAACAAGAGAGGGACCAATTATTGTTATACACTAAAGGGGCAGTGAATTGGCAGTATTCATTCTAGTTCTTATACTTTCTGAGTTCAAATCCCACTGAGGTCATTCTTCCGAGGTCAGTAAAATAAAGTCTCTGTCAAGTATTTAGGGCTGATGGTAACGACTAGCTTTGTACAATTCTATATTTAAGAGATGAGGAATTATGTACATTATTTACATTTGACGGATATTTGTCCCCCATCTTGTTTGTTGTTAACACACTGTTTCGGCTGATATATCCACCAGCCTTCATTAGGTGTCTTGGGGAAATTTCAAACCTGGGTTCTCATTCCTAACGTATTTTTTGCTGCTGCTGCTCAGGTCACTGCCTGGAATTGAACTCGGAATCTTTCAACCCAATATTTACATGACATTATTTATAGCTTTATATCATTGTCCTCCAGGCAATAACAGAAGAATTCAAGACAAGATACTGCTGGGAGCTTCTCTATGCTGATGACATTGCTCTAATAGCTGAGTCACTATCAGAACGAGAGGAAAAGCAAGGTCTAGAATCAAAGGGCCTTAGAGTCAATCTAGCAAAAACCAAAGTCTTAGTAAATAGGGAAGCAGACAAATCTCAAATCTCCTCAGGTAGATGGCCCTGCTTGATCTGTAGAAAAGGCGTAGGTAGAAACTCCATAAGATATACCTGGTGTAAGCTATGGACACATAAGAGGTGCAGCAATATCAAAGGAAGGCTAACCTGGAAGATAGTTTTTCTGTGTGGCAAATGCTCAGGGGCAATAAACACTGAAAATGTGCAGAAAACAGCTTCTGTCACATACTGGGGTGAAAAACTAGAAGTAGTTGATAGCTTCCGTTGCCAAGTCAGTTGTAGTGGTGGATACTCTGAGAGTGTAGCTGCTAGAATAAGAATAGCCCAGGCAAAGTAAAAAAAATTCATGTTCTCTTGAGCATTTATAAATTCTTATGGCTTTAACATATATCTATGTTTTTATTTTTCTTTATCTAGTTGTGAGAATGTGTTTAATTCATTTTTATCTGGCATACGGAAGTCCAAAAATGGTGTTAACTTTCATGGCATGGGTAACATACTCATTGTTCACAGTCAAAGTTCAGGTGAGATAATGACATTTTCTTTTTCCATTGCTCTTGATTTCTATTGTATAATATCTATCAAGCATTACTTGTCTTTTAACTGTCGCCTGTTACTGTTGCATATTTGTATATAATGTGATATGTTCATATTATATAAGTTAATGGAATTAGCAATCTCACATATAATAGCTGAACCATGTAGATATTCCATGGCTTAAATGGAAACGACCATCAAGTATTAAATATGAATATGACATATTAAATGTTTTATTCATGCACATGCGCGTGCGCGCGCACACACACACACACACAATATATGAAGCACTTAATTACATATATGCCACAAATCAAAATAAATCAAATAAATTTAACAAATGGCTGAAACAATCAAGAGAGAGTACCCTACTCATTGAGGATAAATAATTTTTTGTCAGAGTAAGTGCACTTTTAGTTCCTATACATATGAATGCTAATGGCATGTGCACATATATACATTCTCTCCCCATCTCCTACTCTCTTTTACACACACACACACACACACACACACACACGCACACACACACAGCTAATTGTCATCTGAGTGTGTGTATAGGTGTGTTTGCATATGTACATCTGCTTGTAGCATTCGTTCGAATCTGTCTATCTGTCTCCATATCACACAACACTTTTACTAAACCCTTTTCCCAGTATGACAGAATTTATCATAAACAATTTAATTAAAATATGTGTGTGTGTGTGTGTGTGTGTGCACATACACACAGAGTGTTCATAAAATATCTTAATATAACAGGTGAGGGTTAGCAACAGAATGGCCATCTGACCATAGAAAATCTGCCTCAAGAAGTTTTCTTTGACCTGCGAAAGCAACGAAAAGTGGATGTTAAAACAATGATGGTGTTGTATATTATATATATATATATATACTATGTATTATGTATATATATGTATATACTGTGTATTATATATATATATATATATATATATATATATATATATGTAATATGTATGATGATGATAGTGAAGGCACATGATTCAGTGGTTAGGGCATTGGACTCACAATCATGAGGTAGGTGAGTTTGATTCCCAGACCGGGTTATACATTGTGTTCTTCAGCAAGACACTTTATTTCATGTTGCACCAGTTCACTCAGCTGTAGAAATGAGTTGTGATGTCACTGGTGCCAAGCTGTATCGGCCTTTGCCTTTCCCTTGGACAACATTGGTGGCATGGACAGGAGAGGCTGATTTGTATGGACGACTGCTAGTCTTCCATAAACAAATTTGGTCAGACTTGTGCCTCCAAGAGTTATTTTCTAGGTGCAGTCATTCATGACCCAAGGGGGGTCTTTATCCTATTTTAATGATGATGATGATGCATACACACACACACACACACACATACATACTTGCATGCCCACATACATACATGCATGCATACATACATACATACATGCATACATCCATCATTTAAGTATATGTGTGCATGTCTAGGCATGCAACTATATGCCTGAGAATACATGAAAAAAAAACATCCAAATCTGCACATGCACTGGCTCCAAATACTGCACATGTACACACACATGCAAAAATACCCTGTTGATGTTGTTGAAATTTCAATGATCTAGGTTAGAAACCAGCTCTTTCTCTATTGGCATGAAATCTTGAAATAAAATTGAATAATGACATACATACATACATTAATATGCAAACGTCACAATGATTTTCTTTTAATGATTTCAGAGGATTTAATTCAACATATTGCCCTGACCTGGCTTCATGAATTCGTTATGTTGTCTGGAAGAACAATGCTACCATTTGCATCAGGAATCATCAATGCCACTTTGCCATGTTTAGCATATAGTGACACTTCACAAAGACAGTATCCTTTCATTTTGGTTCAATTAAATCTCCTACAGAAACCTTGACAATGGTTGTATAGTATTGATAATGAGAGAGAGAGAAAAAAATATCATGATCACTCTATACTTCAGTTTTGATCCATAGATCAAAGCAAGTATTGACACTGTGTAGATGCAGGTACAGCTGTATGGTTAAGAAGTTTACTTCCCAAGCACATGGTTCCAGGTTCAGTCCCACTGCATCGCAACTTGGGCAATTGTCATCTACTATAACCCTGGGCTGACCAAAACCTTGTGAGTGGATATGATCGATGGAAACTGAAAGAAGTCCGTTGTGTGTGTATGTATGTATGTGTGTATCTCTTTGTCTTGATAGTTGTAAATGAGAGTCACTGTTATACAAGCAGTGTTATCTATTTCCAATATCCTTTGAGAAAATGTTTGGTCATGGAGAAATATTACCTTGCTTGTATGTGTAATATCTTAATGTTTTAACACTGACATGATATATGTCGATGGGTTTACAACACCTAGTTGTTATGATCATTCACATTCAGAATGACTGAAGTTGAGAATAAACTACTTGTGTTGGTTGTTAACAATCAGAACACTGCAGCCTTGGATATTCTATGCTTCCAGAAATTTATCAACACTACTAAAAAACACCATTTGAGTGTGGCCGTTGCCAGTACCGCCTGACTGGCCCTCGTGCTGGTGGCACGTAAAATCACCTACTACACTCTCGGAGTGGTTGGTGTTAGGAAGGGCATCCAGCTGTAGAAACTCTGCCAGATCAGATTGGAGCCTGGTGCAGCAGTCTTTCAGTTTTTCTAAGTCCTGTAAAAGAACTCAGAGGTTTGGGCCTCCAACGAGGCCTTTCGTGATACCTTTAAAGTCAGGAACATTTCAGCACCCCCTTGTATATACACCATCATCTGGTGATTTCAACATGCTGTTTCATCTATCTAATACTTTGGCAATTCAAGACAGTTTACCTCCAGACCAGTTGTTATTCATATATATATATTATATATATATATATATAT
>NC_068989.1:71529495-71538708 GCF_001194135.2 Octopus bimaculoides | reverse complement strand
GTATATTATATACAAAAAACATCTTACATAAATTATCATTGTTTTAAATTATCATTGTTTTAAATACAAGTTGAACAAAGTTTAAGTTTAAAATAATAATGAAGATAAAATTAGTACATATTTAACCGGTGTAATAGTTAATTTTTTCATTCATATTTTTTATTATTACGTTTGTAGAAATAAATAATCTTGTATTTTTCTATTATTCAATTGATCTTTAATTATAATTAAATAAACGTCTTTAGCTTTAACTATTACACCGGTTAAATATGTACTAACCCAGTATATATGTGTGTATGTATATATTTGTATATGTCAAAGATGATGCAAAAAAAGAGAAAAGAAAAATGTTCCTTAGTACCAGAAACAGAGTCAAAGAAGCAGCAAAGCTTCTAAATACACGGATGATGCAGATAGTAGATTCTAGGGATGACCAACTCCCAGCCAGCAGCAAGAGTTCTGATGCCTCTGTTACGACTAGTCCAGAATCTGGTGAAATATCCAAAGAATCCGGTGATCTTCGGTAAGTTATTTTGCACTCATGGAACTCATCCATTTTTGGCAAGTTATATTTTGAAATTCTGCTGGGTGCTTACACACTGTCCTCACTATGCAAACCCATTAAGGGCACAGCTTTAGTCGACAACCACCCCAACATGACCGAGTAGTACTGGATTACTTGATTACCAGTAGCAAGATTCTGTGTTTGGTCCTGAGCTATCATAATTAAAAATGACACCCTAATTTAATTATTTTATTCACGTGTGGTAAGAAGCTTGATTCCCAATCACATGGTTCCATGTTCAGTCCCACTGCATGGCACTTTGGGCAAGTGTCTTCTACTATAGCTCTGAGCTGACCAAAGCCTTGTGAGTGGATTTGGTTGATGGAAACTAATAGAAGCCCATCATATGTATATATCTATATGTATGTGTGTCTTTGTGTCTGATTGACCCTCCACCACTGCTAGACAACTGGTGTTGGTGTGTTTATGTCCCCATAACTTAGCAGTTTGAGAAAAGAGACCAATAAAACAAGTACTAGGCTTAAAAAAAAATAACGTCCCGAGGTTGATTTGTTCCACTGAAAAACCCTTCAAGGTGGTGTCCCTGTATGGCCACGGTCAAATGTCAGAAACTAGTAAAAGATAGAAGATATTCCATTTTTCTTTCCTTTTCTTTCAGTGATGAGCAGTTGGATATTGCTTCCGTAATTAGTGTTCTCTGCCAGATGTTAACACACAACTCTATTCAAACAAGGATTGCTGCTCTACAATGGTTCGGTCATCTTTTAAATAAAATTCCTATAAAGGTAATTTCTAACTCATTTTTTTCTCAAATTGAAGAGTCACATAAGTATTGAATCTGTCATTCATTTTAATGTTTATTTTCCCATGCTTACATGGATCAGATGAGAGTACATTAGAGCAGAGTTTTCTGCAGCTGGATGCCCTTTTTGCAGCCAACCCCTGTCTGTTTTCAAGTGAAATAATAATCTTCCAGTCTATTGAATAACAAACAACCCAGACTTAAAAATAAGTATTGGGTCAATCTGTTTGACAAAATCTTTTCAAGACAGTACCCCAGCATGGCCACAGTCCAATGATTGAAACAAGTAAAAGATAAGAGATGAAGATAGGTCCTGAGTTGAAAGCCCCTGTTGGTTGTTTAATTGACCCTTGTTACTACTCTGAATCTCTAGCAGACATCATCACTTTTGCCCACCCCTAACCCTTTATAGAATGTTTAGGTTGACTATTAATGAAAGCATGTGGCTCAGTGGTTAGAGTATTCAGCTCGAGATCATAAGGTTGTGAGTTCGATTCTCAGTGACATGTGTCCTTGAGCAAGACACTTTATTTCATGTTGCTCTAATCCACTCAGCTAGCAAAAATGAGTTGTACCTGTCACATTCGGTGTCATGCTGAATCTTCTTGAGAACTATATTAAAGGTACATGTACCTGTGGAGTACTCAGCCACTTGCATGTTAATTTCATGAGCAGAGTGTTCCATTGACCGACTCAACTGGAACCCTCATCTTAGTAATTGACTGAGTGCCAGTGCCAGATTGACTAATTATGATTTTTGCTGTTTTTATATTCATGACTTATGTGATTTTTATTGTCACCATTCTCTTTCAGACATTCCAGTATATTGATGACTTTTTCCCTTTATTCCTTCAAACCCTGAAAGACCCTTCTGATGAGGTAGGTAAAAAAATTAGAAACATCAAATGTTTGTTTATTTCTTTAAAACTATATCTCATGTATATTTTTGCTGTAGATCTATTTAGTTGTTATTTAACCCTGGGTTAGTACTGACTAAGGTGGAGGCGCAATGGCCCAGTGGTTAGGGCAGCGGACTCGCGGTCATAGGATTGCGGTTTCGATTCCCAGACTGGGCATTGTGAGTGTTTATTGAGCGAAAACACCTAAAAGCTCCACGAGGCTCCGGCAGGGGATGGTGGCGAACCCTGCTGTACTCTTTCATCACAATTTTCTCTCACTCTTACTTCCTGTGTTTGTTGTGCCTGTAATTCAAAGGGCCAGCCTTGTCACGCTGTGTCACGCTGAATATCCCCGAGAACTACGTTAAGGGTACATGTCTGTGGAATGCTCAGCCACTTGCACGTTAATTTCACGAGCAGGCTGTTCCGTTGATCGGATCAACTGGAACCCTCGACGTCGTAAGCGACGGAATGCCAACAACAACAAGTACTGACTAAGCAGACCAATGATCTAAAATAGTGATTCTCAAACAATACATCCAGGGGAATGTATCTACGTGCATTGCAGATTTTTAAAAATATAATTTAAGGGTTTAAAGAATAAAATTCTTACTAATGTTTGGGTGTCTCGGAAAATGCATTATTCATAAGTTTTGTGTCCTTTCTTTGTTAACCCCTCAAATCCTGATGAAGTCATAAGAGTAATGTTGTGATGTATGGTATGTCATCATCGTCAACATTTAATGTCCATTTTCCATGCTGGCATGGGTTGGACGGCTTTACAGGAACTGGCAAGGCCAGGGCCCACACCAGGTTCCATAGTCTGTTTTGACTTGGTTTCTATGGCCGGATACCCTTCTTAATGCCAACCACTTTACAGAGTGTACTGGATACCTTTTATGTGGCACCATCACCAGTACTTTTTATAGCACCATAACCAGTGCTTTTTATGTAACATCAGCACCCACACCAATGCTTTTTATGTGGCACTTCCATTTTAAAATTCTTAATTCTGTTGTGGTAGGTGGGTCACATATATGTCACTATTGTTATCATCATCATTCAATGCCTGTATCCCATGTTGGCATGAATTGGATGGTTCAACAGGATCCTGCCAGCCTGAGGTATGTGTTGGTTTCTGTCTGCTTTGGCAAGGTTTCTCTGGTTGGATGTCTTTCCTAATGCCAACTACTTTACAGAGTGTACCAGGAGCTTTTTTCCATGGCACCGGCACTAGTAAGGTAACAAAGTAATTTGCAAAACAAGGCTCTTTGACAGAGTAGAGTGCAATATTGAGGAAGTTGGCTCTGTGTCTGAAAGACAGGAACATGTGTCTTGCTGTGGAGGAAATACATGGGTACTCCAGCAGAGAAGGGAGAAGGAATAATGGAAACAATATATCTAGGTATACCCTCGAGGTACTAGAAGGTGGGTGTATTGAACATTTTGAAACTAGAAGAGCCCTTTCTCCTTTCCATCACAGTCTGAACAAACCCAGTCTCTTCCAGCATGAAAGAGGGAATATGAGAGGGCACATGGCTTAGTGGTTAGGGTGTTGTACTCACAATTGTGCGATTGTGGTTTCAGTTCCTGGACAGGGTGGTGGTGCATTGTGTTTTTGAGCAAAATACTCCATACTTGCTCTACAATCACTTTGATACCTGACATGTGGTACACCATGCACCTGTTCAGGCAATGACAATTTGATGGGGAGAATGTGCTTAATGTACAGCACATATATTTGATTGCTATAAACAAATCATCTGTGTAGGTTATTCAAGAAATTGCAGAACCATCTTTCTTGAACTATGAGAGACTACTAGCATCATGTATACAGATATATATGCGTTTTGCTGAATTTTTTTCTGTAGAACATGATTTTTCTTTGTGGTTGGGTCGTTGATGACCTCTTTCTAGCATAGTGTGTGTATATATATATATATATATATATATATATATATATACACACATGCACACAACACACACACACGTGTTCGTCATTGTAACTTACTTATTATGCTGTATAATTAACTGTTAAATTAGAAAGAGAATTTAAAGATATAACAGTCTCCATATTCTTTGCAATTATTTTGGATTTGCACTCCCAAAAATATTTATAATCTAGTGAAGCAAAACTGAATTTACCCATCAGAAGAATTACAGTGGGATTGCTCACTATAAACCATCCTTGGTGCTTTTTACTACTTAATGCAGTTAGTCAGAATCTGGACTTAATCTCAGAGCTCTTACGGCACCCACTTGGATAATTTATCCCTATATACTCATTGTAGGGCAGTGGACTCGTGGTCATAGGATCACAGTTTTGATTCCCAGACCGGGTGTTGTGAGTGTTTATTGGGCGAAAGCACCTAAATTTCCATAAGGCTCTGGCAGGGAGTGGTGGTGAACCCTACTGTATTCTTTCACTGCAACTTTCTCTGACTCTTTCTTCCTGTTTCTGTTGTACCTCTTATTTCAAAGGGCCAGCCTTGTCACACTCTGTGTCACGCTGAATCTCCCCGAGAACTACGTTAGAGGTACACATGTCTGTGGAGTGCTCAGTCACTTCCATGTTAATTTCACGAGCAGGCTGTTCCATTGATCGAATCAACTGGAACCCTCGTCGTCATAATCGATGGAATGCCATGATATATATATATATATATATATATATATATATATATATATATATATATATATATATATATATATCCTTTAAGTTCGTTTATGGGAAACATTTTTGAGTGCTCTCATAAAAAGCTTCTATGCTACTTTTTCTAGCTACTGTTTACTATTCCCATCTTCAAGAGTAATTTTATGGGATAGTTATTAGTCCGGTGCTGCTATAACATAGGATTAATGTAGTAATAACATGAACTTTTCAATGGAAAGTCATAAATACTTTAATGCATTTCTATGTACATTTCCACAAAGTACATGTGCTTTGTGGAAACATATGTAGCAATCTCTCTCTATATATATATGTAATGAATTACTTTTGCAGGTTGTACTTCTTGATCTTGAAGCTCTTGCTGAAATTTCGTCCAATCCAGCTGGCAAACAAGCAAAACCCAGTAACAGCACTGAAACATCCAGGAATGAAGACAAGAGTGCTAACACAAAGGTCCTCACTAGTCTTAATCACTACTTTGATAAATTCATGAGAGAACTCATTCAATTGTTTCATCGTGAACAAAACCTGCTGGAAGAAAAAGGGACCTTTATACTACGGTAAGGGTCTTGATATATTTGCATATCTGAGTGTTTGCATATGGGTGTATGTGCGTTTGTATATGTATGTGTTTGTACATGTGTGTATGTGTGTGTGTCTTTGCATACATGTTTTCTCATTGACATTGCCATCATATTTTGGCAGCTTTTGTGTCACTGACACTTCATCTTTCATTAAAAGATAACTGTGTTAATTGATCTGATCTCCAATAGTTTTCAGATACCCCTCTGTTTTGTCATCATCATCACTACCACCAACACCACCAGCACAGACAAATTTGTAAGTCATCATCATGATCATGATCCTCCTCCTCCTGGCTAGTCAGGTCTGCAGGAACCTCACACATGGTTCCAGCAAGATGGAGCAACTGCTCATACCACAAGAGAGAAACAATGCAGTTGCTACGGCAGTGATTTAGAGAGAGAATAATCTCCCGCTACGGCAATGTCAACTGGCCTTCATGTTCCCCAGACTTGACTAACCCGAATTTTTTCTTGTGGGGATACCTGAGAGAGAGGGTTTACATCAACAAACCAGAGACCCTGGTACAACTGAAGAACATCAATTGAGAAATCAGAGAAGTGGGATCGGAAACTCTTGAGGGTGTTATGGTGCAAGTTTTGGAAAGAGCACGGGTGTGCAAAGCTGAAAATGGCTGCCATTTAAGCGATGTCATTTTTCATATGTGATGTAGTGGTGTTGTAAAATTTGACTTATGCAAATTAATTTCCATTCAGTCTTTTATATTGTATCGAAATTTCATGCATTTATTTGTAAAGTTAAGGAAGTTATTAAAAATTGAAACCCATCAGTGACTTTTGGGACACCCTGTACATGAGAAAAGAGCACAAATGGGTTGAAATTCATTACAGCTGTTTCAGACACATTTTTATTGATGAATACACCAATTACATCATGAAAAATTAAGTTATTTTCAGGTGCATTAAAACTTAAAAATTAAAAATTTGGTTCAGAGAAAATATCAATATATGGAATGTGTGATGACCCTCAAGTGAGAGAGTGAAACTGTACAGAAGCATGACCATATATAATATGGGTAATGTCATAAACATTAAATTATTTATGTTAAATTGATGGTGAGAGAAAAGGAATGGCAAGGTATAAAGCTTTTGAGGAAGACAAGGAGAAAGAAGAATAGGGGTAAGGTGAGATACTATAGTGTAGAACAGCAGAATGTTGAGTAGAGGAGACATAATTGCTGGCATCAAACCACTAGATTACAAACATCAGAACAAGATCATTTACTATAATGAATACTCACAGACAGAAGTACAAATTCATATACACAGATATCATTATGAACACAAACACAAGTAAACATACATATGTATACACACACACACACACACACACACACACACACACATGTATGTATATGTATGAAAATGTCAGGATTCAAGCGAATTAGGTCCTTAAATAGTAAAGCACCAAAGTCAGATCACTATCGTGTACAAACAATATTTGAAGACCTCCAATTCTATGTACAATCGCAAATGGCTGACTGAATATACAAGCCCTCAAAGTCACATATGGGTACAAACACTGCACCCATTGTACTGCACAGAAAAGACTCCAGATCCCAGCAAATTGCAGGTTGCTAGTAAGGTGAATGATAAATAAATAACAACAGATGGATTGTGGTTCAATATGGCTGTTTCAGATGTGTTTTTTTTTTATTGATGCATAGAAGTATTACACAATGTAACACTTCCACATACATATCTACACACTCACACGCACATATACACACACACACGTTTCTGTCTACCAAATTCCAGGCTTTGGTAAGCCCAGAAATTATATAAGACACTTGCCAAGATGAGAAAGGTAAAAGTAAAGATTAAATTTTAATGTAAATAAAGCTTTGAATTTGTTTTACCATTTCAGACAACTGGCGTTGCAGCTAAATGCAGAAGACATCTATAGAACGCTGTCTGAAATACTAATGCAAGAAGAGGATGCATCCTTTGCGTGCATCATGGTGCAAACACTCAACACTATTTTACTCACATCAACCGAACTCTTTGAGTTGCGGAACCAGCTTAAAGATTTAAAAACACCGGTATAACCATTTGCTTTGTCATTTCTTTTCCTTTCTTTAGGAAATAATCATAATAATGACCATCCCCAAATACAACAATAATAATAATGTTCCTTTCTACTATAATGATAATAATAATAATAATAATAATAATGGTTTCAAATTTTGCCACAAGGGCAGCAATTTTGGGGGAGGGGATGAGTCCATTACATCAACCCCAGTACTCAACTGGTACTTATTTCATCAACCCTGAAAGGATCAAAGGCAAAGTCGACCTCAATGGAATTTGAACTCAGAACATAAAGTTGAAATGTCGCTATTCATTTTGCCCAGCATGCTAACAGTTCCACCAGCTCACTGCCTTCTTAATAATAATAATAATAATAATAATAATAATAATAGTGATGGTGATGGTGGTGGTTTCAAATTTTGACACAAGGCCAGCAATTTTGAGGGAGTTGGGTAAGTTGATTACATCAGTCCTAGTGCTGAATAACTGGTACTTATTTTATTGACCCTGAAAGAATGAAAAGTCAACCTTGATGGAATTTGCACTCAGGCCATAAAGACGGATGAAATGCCACTAAGCATTTTGTCCAGCAGGCTAACAATTCTGCCAGCTCACCACCTTAATAATAATAATAATAATAATAATAATAATCCTTTCTACTATAGGCACAAGGCCTGAAATTTGCAGGGAAGGGTTAAGTCGATTACATTGCTCCCAGTGCCCAACTGGTACTTTATTGACCCTGAAAGGATGAAAAGCAAAGTTGACCTCAGTAGAATTTGAAGAAGAAGAAGAAGAATAATAATAATAATAATAATAATAATAATAATAATAATAATTATAATAATAATTATTATTATTATTATTATTATTATTATTATTATTATTATTATTATTATTATTTCTACTATAGACACAAAGCCTGAAATTTGGTGGGAGGGGTTAAGCCGATTACATTGACCCTAGTAGACAACTGGTTCTTAATTTATTGACCATGAAAGGGAAAGTCGGCCTTGGCAGAATTTGAACCCAGAACATAGCGGCAGACAAAATACCGCTAAACATTTTGCCTGGTGAGCTAGCAATTATAATAGTAATGCATAAGAAGAAAATACTGTTTATACCAGTGCCACCTGACTGGCTCCCATGCTGGTGGCACGTAAAAAGCACCATTCGAGCATGGTTGATGCCAGTGCCGACCTTGCCGGTGTGACGTAAAAAACATCCACTGTACTCTCAGAGTGGTTGGCATTAAGAAGGGCATCCAGCTGTAGAAACCTTGCCAGATCTGATTTGAGCCTGGTGCAGCCTCCTGGCTTGCCAGTCCTCAATCAAATCATCCAACCCATGCTAGCATGGAAAGCAAACATTAAACAACAATGATGATGATGATGATGATGAAGCTTCATTGAAAATGATAATTATGATAATATGATACTTTCTAATCTATGAAAAGAAAATCTTGTTCCATTCAATTAAATATTTGCATTCTGTTATTCTGTTTCAGGAGAGCTGTTCCCTTTTCACTTGCCTCTACAAATCCTGGTGTCATGGTCCTGTAGCCACTGTATCACTCTGTTATCTCACACAGAACTACGAGCATGCCTGTGATCTTCTAGAAACATTGTATCCTTTTATTTTTTTGCTGTGTTTTATCAATGAGATATTATTGGTTGGTATAT
>NC_068989.1:71527631-71528461 GCF_001194135.2 Octopus bimaculoides | reverse complement strand
CGAGACCTTTGGAAATGTGCTGTGCGTGAGAAGACTCGGCAAGCCAAGTGAGACCTAAATCCAAGACCTCTGCCAGGGGTGTAGCCAGCCCACTTATGCACACCTTTTCTACATTGGACACTAAACTCTGCTTGCGAAGACTTGTTGAGGCAAGTGAAATCGAAATAAATTCGACGACTGGCCCCCGTGCCAACGTCGTCTCCTTCATTGGACATGAAACTCAACTTGTGAAGACTAGCCTGACTGGCCTTCGTGCGGGTGACACGTAAAAGCACCCACTACACTCTCGGAGTGGTTGGCGTTAGGAAGGGCATCCAGCTGTAGAAACTCTGCCAAATCAGATTGGAGCCTGGTATTGCCATCCGGTTTCACCAGTCCTCAGTCAAATCGTCCAACCCATGCTAGCATGGAAAGCGGACATTAAACGATAATGATGATATGATGGCAAAAAGGTGCCTATGGGAAACTGGCATCAAATTTGTCTCATCCATTTAATGTTACTGGAAATGGAGTTAGACAATCAAACAGCTCATTAAACTATGGAGGGCTATGAAAAAAAAAAGAGAAATAAAGTTATCATCATCATCATCATCATCATCATCATCATCATCATCATCATTATTGACATTTAATATTTGCATTCCTTGCTGGCATGGGTTGGCTGATTCAAGAGTCCAGGAATATCAGGTACAAACACTCCTGCACAGAGTCTTGATATTTAATATTCAATTAATATTGTTTAGGTGTATGGATTATACTGACCTAGCAAGGCACCTCAACTTAAGTACCTAATTCAACGGAATCTTAATTATATATATATATATATATAT
>NC_068989.1:71527008-71527621 GCF_001194135.2 Octopus bimaculoides | reverse complement strand
ATATATATATATATATATATATATATATATTTAACATTCATCTTCCATGATTGTTGGACGGTTATTTGTATGTGTGTGTGTGCGCGCGTGCGTGTTTGTGTGACAGGCTTTTTTCACTTTCCATCTAGCAGATCCACCCACAAGGCTTTGGGTCGTCTGTAGGGTGTAATTTGAGAGGGATTTGGCTACTATTCTTAGCAAATGGAGTGGACACGTGGAAGATGCTACGTTAGCCCCGTTACTTAATTAATATATTCCATATTACTTGTATGCTGTACCTAGAGTCACATATTCCAACGTCAGTTTCATTTGATAAGTAGAACAAAGAGAGTTATGTCCCTTACTTAATACAGCTGATATGAATTTCTAGCTAATTGCACACACGCACACGGCTCGTGCGCGCACACACATACTAAACACACACAAAGACACACATAGCTGCACACACAGGCATGGCTGTGTCGTAAGAAGTTTATTTCCTGACCACATGGCTCTGGGTTCAGTCCCACTTGCATGGCACCTTGGGCAAGTGTTTTCTTCTATAGTCTCAGGCCAACCAAAGTCTTGTGAATGGATTTGATAGACAGAAACTGAAATAAGCCCGTTTTATATA
>NC_068989.1:71523977-71525904 GCF_001194135.2 Octopus bimaculoides | reverse complement strand
GGTTTTACAATCCTGTAAATAATAATAATGGGGCATATAAGCCCTCGACAGAAAAAAAGAAGGTTTTCCTCTCTGCATGGGACTCGAACCCACATCCCTTTGTTAACATGACTATGTTACTATTATTACCATGTTAACAAAGGGATGTGGGTTCGAGTCCCATGCAGAGAGGAAAACCTTCTTTTTTTCTGTCGAGGGCTTATATGCCCCATTATTATTATTTACAGGATTGTAAAACCCAACACCATATAACAAAATGGTTTGCACCGAAAACCGTATATATATATGTATATATAAATGCACATTATAGTAAGAATGGATACATAAGGGTGGAATACCACAGGAACAATACCGTATATCCAATGCAAGATTTAATATATGTGTGTATGTATGTGTGTGTGTGTGTGTATATATATAAATGTGTGTGTATATATAAATGTATATGTGTGCGTGTGTCTGTGTAACCTATAATTTTAGGTCATGATTCCTATTGTATTGGCTGTTTTAATCATAAACATTTCAAAGTATTAATAATTGGCTTCAAACAACTATAACAACAACAACAACAACAGCAGCAGCAACCTCTATATGTCCATTGGGATTATGACATGCAGTAAATCACTTTGGGAAATGCAAATAATTATTCAGAAATAACCAGTTGTGGGGAAATACACAGGATGTGTGGCACATTTTGGGATATGAACCAGTCATGCCTTGGTAGGCTTCGGTATCTCTGATAGCTGTTGTAGATCTTGCAGTATTCTAGTTTCATCTGGTAGTGTTATAGCTGAAAATCTACTCCAGCTTGCCATCATTTCATCTTGTCAGCTAAACTAAGTCACGATGACTCTTCAAGATGTTTCAGTTGTAAATAGTTTCTTTCTGAACAACTTCCTACAGTTACGTCTACCCGATAGAACTAATTATCTACTGTATCTTTATCAGAAGCCATATGTTGACAATATGGACAAAATAACTAAAAAGAGAGTTGAGTTGAATTTCAGTACTCTAGAATTACTTTCAGCTTGGTTTGGCTTGGCTTAGTTTAGTTTGGTTTGGTTTGGTTTGGTAAATTCTTGACTTTACATAAGATTTAAAACCAGCTTATTATACAGAGCATAGCAATGCACAAGGTGAGCCACACAAGTTTTTAGTGGGTCATGGTGACATCTGTATATCTATAAAAATCAATTATGATATTTAAAATACAAGACACCAGAAATAAGGAGGCCATTGTGTATTATTAGATTTATCTTTGTTATAGTTTGAATTAAATTTGAGATTGAACATTGATTTTTCAGTTTTATTTAGTGGCCATTGGGTGGCCTAGAGACAATATAAGAAAAATATTACTGATCATTGGAGAAAAGAGTCTGCGTGTATGCGCCACTGACGTAGAATACTTATGTTAAATAGCGTTGTATAAGGTATTTATGTTATGACTATATGGTTATGTATATACGGAATAAAATATTCCCTCCCTTTTAGTCAAGGGTGCTTTTTCCTTTTTCTCTGTTCTTTTCTTGCCTTGCAAGTTACTTAGCAAGCTCACTTTCAGAGGATTTGATGGGTCCAAGAATTGCACTGTGCTCCTATGCCTACTGTGGCATGGTTTTTATGGCTGGATGCCATTCCTAATGCCAACCACTTTACAGTGTGTGCATGTGTGTGTCTGGTATGTGCTTTTTCCATGCCACTTGTACTATTGAGCTTGGAATACAGCTTGCAAAACTACAAACACTGAGAGAGTGCGGTGGTTTTATGTTAGGAGAATATATATTCATACACACACACACACACACACACACACATACACACACACACATATATATATATATATATATATACATATATGTATATATGTTTATGTGTGTGTGTGTGTATATATATATATGTACGCATGCACCCCCCCCCACACACACACAAA
>NC_068989.1:71522629-71523642 GCF_001194135.2 Octopus bimaculoides | reverse complement strand
ATATATATATATATATATATATATATATATAATATATATATATATATATATATACACACACACATAGATATAGGCTTTTCTTCTTTTTCGTCCTTCTTTATTATCTCTTTACAATTTTGGGGCTTTTTTTTTGCCATGCTAGCTTAGACAGGATGATTTCTGTACATTTCGAGAATGTCATACCGATCAAGCAGATCTATGCTCAAAGACATTCCAAACATGATCATGACCACCTCACCTTTTTAGGAGTATATTTGGGCCCCATCTTATCTCATGTACCCATGAAGGGGTGTGTGATTTGACAACGATTTGGTTAGTATTTCTAGCAAGTCAAAAATCCAGGCACAGAGTGTGGTTCCCTTGTTGTCTCTTTCTTTATTTACTGAATTATATCAGCCAGAAGAAAAATAGGCACAAAAATAAAAGAAAAAAAAAAACCCCACTTAAAATCCCCAGGCCCCTATAATGATGGGGTTTTAAATTAATAAACTAAATGATGCTGTTCTAATCGTATTAAAGTTAGGTGTTATAAATATGTAATCAGACTTATTTAGCTGACAGAATCTCTTAAACAGATGTCATGGAGTTGGAAGTTGATGGTAACAGGCGAGAGATACTCGTTAAGGCTGGCAAGCCTTGAGAATGGGATCAAACCTTACTCTCAGACATTCAGGAGCTGATCTTGTTAAAGGAACTGACAGAAAAAGGGACTGAAAAAAGAGAGAATGATGTTGCTTCATTGACCTTTGATAACCTGGTTAAGGGAATTGTTAAAAACTGACAGAATGTGTGAAACTGATATATATATATATGTATAGGAATGTGTGTGTATGCATGTATGTGTGTATGTATATGTGTGTTTGTGTATATGTGTGTGTATACATATGTATGTATGCATATTGTGTATATATATAAGTGTATATATCTATATATATATGTATACACACACCTGCATATGTATAAGGTTTGGTGATAAAAACATGAGTACATATATATATATATATATATATATA
>NC_068989.1:71519781-71522018 GCF_001194135.2 Octopus bimaculoides | reverse complement strand
ATCTATGCTCAAAGACCTTCCAAACATGATCATGACCACCTCACCTTTTTAGAAGTATATCTGGGCCCCATCTTATCTAATGAACCCCAGATCTCATGGTCGGGAATTGAACTTCTTAACCACACAGCTTTTATTTCAGACATATATTGAAAACACAACTATGTTCTAAATTTAATGGGTTTTTTTTTTAAAGGTTTTTATTTCTTTTTCTTTTCTCATGTTTTGAAATGAATTTCTTGCAGTTTGTTTGGAACAATACGTTTCTGAAAAGCCATCATCAACATTTGTAAACTTCCATTATTCTACCAGCATGAACAATTCCTGGCAAAAACAGACGATTCATGATGTACTTATTACTAGTAATACAGCTCTACGCTAAAAATAGACACACAGACAGCATATACATGTCATAAACAAAACATATCCATCTACCTATCTATCTGTGTGTGTGTATAGATATATGTGTATGTGTGTGTCTGACTAATGCTGTATAAATCTAATGATCAAATTTCAAATTCCAGCAATGAAATTATGTAAACACATTCAGGAGATTGTCTGCACAAATCATATTGGCCATTCGTAAAAGAGATAGTTGCACATGCTAACAATTCTTCATGTCCTGATGAAGAAATCGAGAAAGTTTAGAAACCTTGATGAGGCATCTAAGAAGTTGATTGGTGCCAAACAAACGGTAAAGGGGCTCGTGTGAATATAGGAAAAGAAGCCTTGAAACTGTGTATCATGAAAATTGAATGTGTTTATGCTTTGAATACACATAACACATGTATGTATGTGGGTGTGTGTATGTGTGTGTGTGTGTGTGTGTGTGTGTGCATGTGCATGTGCATGCATGTATCCTTGCAAGCATTTGCTTGTTCATTTTTACATCTATTTTTTCATGCTGGTATGGATTGGGCATATATATGTATATGTATGAGTATGTGTGTGTGTGGAGGGGTAGTGGTTGTCCAACCCATGCCAGTATGGAAGATGGACATTAAAAGATCTATTTCCAAGCAAGGTAATATTTCCCCCATGGTCATAAATGCTTTCACAGAAGATTGGAAATGAACGACACTGCTTGTATGACAGTCACACTTATTTACGACTATCACTTGATGTCAAAGCAAAGTGTGACATTAACACACACATGCAAGTATCCAGTACACTCTAAAATGTGTGTGGCATTAGGAATGGAATCCAGCTATAGAAATCATACCAAAACAGACAATGAAACTTAGTGTGGCTCCTAGCCTTGCCAGCTCCTATTAAACCATCCAACCCATGCCAGCATGGAAAACAGATGTTAAATGATGACAGCAGCGGTTGCAGCACATCATTTATCTCTTACTTGTTTTAGTAGTTAAGCTGAAGCCATGCTGGGGGCACCATCTTGAAGAATTTTTAGTCAAATAAATTGACTCCAATACTTATCTTAAAACATTTTTTGTTAAACCTGGTACTTATTCTATCAGTCCGTATTGTTGAACTGCCAAGTTTTGGGGATGTAAACACACCAACATCTGTTGTCAAGTGGTGGAGAGGAACAAACACAAACACAAAGACACAAACACATGCACGCATGCACACGCATATATATTTATATGATGGGCTTCTTTCAATTTCCATTTACTAAATCCACTCCCAAGAGTCTTGTTGGCCTGGGGCTATAGTATAAGACACTTGCCCAAATGAACCTAGAACCATGTGGTTGGGAAGCAAACTTCTTACCACAAACACCAGCCACACATGATGCAAGACTCTTCTATAAGTTATGTGAATAACGAGGATGCTATCTTTTAGTTGAAGTCCAAGAAGGGCTGATGAGGTAAGAGGTCACGACCAAAATATCAAGACGCTTCATGGGGGTAACTTCTTGAAAATATACCATATTTTCTTTGTACAGTTTTATTTAAAGATCATCTTTCTCTGTGTTGAATTCACATAGGTGTACCGTGAAATCACTGATTCCAACTGCATAAGTTGCTGTGTATACTGACAAACATTTCATCGCTACAAATGTCTATATGTGTGTGTGTGTCTGTGTGTGAACAGTGTATGCATTTGTAAATGTGTGCAATTTGAGATGAAAACTAACAAACTTGATGCAGATGGGAAACAAGCCATGCATTCTTTGGTTAGCAGGTGAATGTGTTATTTGTTAATGCCACTCACAACATCATTTCTATGTGTGTGTGTGTGTTTGTGTGTATATATATATATATATATATATATAT
>NC_068989.1:71518225-71519530 GCF_001194135.2 Octopus bimaculoides | reverse complement strand
TATAAATGTGTGTGTATATATATATATAGATATATATATATATACACACACACATACATACATACATACATACATATATGCATGTGCATGTGTTTTTGTGCGTATCTATATATATTTATGTACATTCACATACATGCACACACATAAGCACACACATAGACACACAAGCAGTAGCTACTGTACTTGACCTTCCACAAGTTTATTAATACCTCAAATAATACAATTAAACATGAATTCCTTATATTTTGGATAAATTGCTTTTAAAACGATGCTGATAATCTTCAGTTGGTCTGAGAATGTTGATTCTCTCAGAATTGTTGCATTCAAGCAATTCTTGTATTTTTCTTTCTGAAAATATAAAAAGTTGCATATTCTGGGATTTTCTCCTTGAAAATAATAGTTGCTCACCCTAATTGCAAAATTTCAGTGACACAGGTGCAAAACATTAGGTGTCTTGGAACCTACATATATTGTGATATACATATATACATTCACTTTTATATATTATGATGTATGTATATATGTGTGTATGTCATTATGGATATGACCATACAGCTCCAACAATAGAGAGCAGTCGCCATATTTCATTCCATATCAGCTACCTCTGATGAGTGAAGGGTTATATGATTGGATTGTTACCTAACACTCTGTTGTACTCCTAGTGTGAAACCAATTGGTAAGACTAACCACAATGGATATATAATACTGTACATTTTGGATAATATATATATATATATATATATATATATATATATATATATATATATATATATACATATATATATATCTATAAATAAATAATTATATGTGTATATTATAGCTGAGTAGTTATATAAGTAACTTAAGGGATGAGAATTTCATATAAAACCACTTTATCAAGTATAAGCACTCTACTTTGTGTTGAGTGCTATTTCTCATGTTTATATAAACAATCCTATATATACTTATTCATAGACGTATGTCTGTCTGTGTGTATCATCATCATCATTTAATGGCCATGCTGACATGTATGTATGTATATATATATTTATATACACATATATATGAGGGCTGGTCAAAAAAATATGAGGAATTTCATTATGGCAACGGAGCTAAAGTATGCAGAGTGAAGCTGCATGGCATGCTTGCTATCCTTAAAAAGGAGTTCCAGGAATGGTTCCATTAATGGAGACAATGCTGGTTAAAGTGTGTAGGGACTGCTTTGAAGTAGATTCAATATCAAATTGATTTGTGTTGTTGTCTTCTTTTTATCGCACCAATCCTGATACTTTTTGAAACAATCTCATATATATATATATATATATA
>NC_068989.1:71515715-71517885 GCF_001194135.2 Octopus bimaculoides | reverse complement strand
TAAAATATTTTGAAATACTAAAGAGTAAATTTATTCAATAAAATCACCATTGGCTTCAACCACACCCTCCAGATGACTTCGGAATCTCCTGCAACTCTTCTGGATGGTCTCTTTGTTTAAGTTGGTGAATGCTGCCATAATTCTTGCCTTCAGTTCATCTTTTGTTGTTACAAGGAGTTTTGTTGGTCTCTCGCTCAACTGTGCCCCACACATTATAATGAAGTGGGTTTCAGTCTGGGGAGTTAGTTGGCCAGATGTTAGGGATGATGTGGACGCAGAAATTGTCTGACAGCCATGACTGGGTTCTCCTGCTTGTATGGCATGGTGCAGAGTCCTGTTGCCAGACATAGGGTCTTCCAGCAGCTATCCTATTGACACAGGGTAGCACTACTTCTTACAGGCACTTGATGTAGGCCTCCGTGTTGAGTGTGAGGCTGTGTGGGAAGTTTGATGGAGGCAAAACATTGCCATCGCTAGTGATCACTCCAAACACTATGATGTTGACTGAATGTTTGAGTTTCATCACTCTTGGTAGATGTCTTCAGATTGTACTGTCCTCAGATTGATACTGAAACACTCTGAAATGTTTGTATTGGAGCTTCCAGCATGAATGCTAAGCGGTACAGCATGTCATTTTCAAATTTCTGTCAGTGAATTGCGTTATTGTGCTGTTTTTCTCACATACGATACCCAACTGGCCCTACTAAACTGTGTAATCAACAAAATCAAAAACAAACAATACTATGCATGCACAAAATCAGAAATAAAATGGCGATAATTTACCCATCACACCTTGTATATATATATGTATATATATATGTATCTTCACATGCACACACACACATACACACACACACACACACACACACACACACACACACACACACACACACACACACACACACACACACACAGTTCCATAGGTTTGGAAGCGCACCAATACTGGTATGTTAAATCATTTATTAAGGATTTTTTTTTCATATTTCCATAACGTTAGTCATTTATGTTTTGTTTGAGACAATAGCAAAATTTTCAAAGCTCATCATAGTTTCATGACTTCCTCTTATCTTATCTGCTTCATGAAATAATTTTACTAGCAGTTCTTATTACCATTTTATAGACTTGAATCATAGCAACAATGTGTTGCTGCTTACTTCTCATTTATTATTGCTAGACTTTAAATAAAGTCATAGTTGGCCATATTAATGTCATGTTTCTTTAGCAATAAACAAAATAGTTGGGCTGTGGAGTCTTCTATTGGTTTGTTGCTAGCATACGATATGTCTTGTGTTGATTTTTGTCTTATCCTTCTTATCAATATGGTTTTCATTTCAGTGACCGAATTTTAAAAAATTTGGTTTGTGATTATTTTCTATAAGATAGTCAGTTGCGTTATCAACAAATGCTTTTTTTTAATCTCCTCTTTTGTGCTGTTGTGTCATATCAATGTTGATGTGAAGTGTTACAACGGCTGTTTGTTGTAGGTGTAGCAATATATGTAACATTTATTTAAAATATATTAAAAATTCAAATATTTCAGTATTGTACTTGTCTGGTGAGGTAGTCGACCCAAGATTGCTGCAACTGAGAGAATAGCATCATCATGGTACTGTGATAAAGTGAAGAATTAGCAGTGTTGTTAAAGTGTCAGATAGGAAACCTTGTGGTATCTGTTCTGGCTCTGTGCACTCAGAGATTAAATTTCACTGAGGCTAACTATCTTGCACATGGACTGAACCAGAAATCATGAGATTGCGAAACACGCTTCTTAACCACACAGCCATCCATCCATATATATGTCATTTAGTTGTTTCAGTCATTTGACTGTGGCCATGCTGGAGCATCGCCTTTAGTCGAGCAAATCGACCCCAGGACTTATTCTTTGTAAGCCTAGTACTTATTCTATCGGTCTCTTTTACTTGAACGTCTAAGTTACAGGGATGTAAACACACCAACATTAGTTGTCAAGCGATGGAGGGGTGGTGGACAAGCACACACACACACAAATATCTTCTTTTACTTGTTTCAGTCATTTGACTGCAGCCATGCTGGATCACCGCCTTTAGTCGAACAAATCAACCCCAGGACTTATTCTTTCTAAGCCTAGTACTTATACTATCGGTCTCTTTTGCTGAACCACTAGGTTACGGGGATGTACATACACCAACAT
>NC_068989.1:71506769-71515518 GCF_001194135.2 Octopus bimaculoides | reverse complement strand
TATATATATATACAACAGACTTCTTTCAGCTTCCGTCTGCCAACTCCATTCGCAAGGCTTTGGTCAGCCCAAGACTGTAGTAGAAGACATTTGCCCAAGGTGCAATGCAGCGGCACTGAACCTGGAACCATGTGGTTGGGAAGCAAGCTTATTACTACACAACCACACTGCACCTATATACACAAACACAAACACACATAAATATATATATATATATATATATATTATATATGTATGTATTCACACACACACATCAATACATATATATCACGCACACACACACACACACACACACACATATATATAACTATTTGATAAATTCTTATAAAGATTTTATCCTATATTTAAATTGTATATATATATATATATGAACACTAATGTTAATCAACGACTACAAAATATTAACTATTAACGATCTTAGCTTGTTACAAACAACTAGTTCAAGAATGTGACAGATTAAAATAATGGCTTCTGTTCACAAAACTAACTGAAGAACACAAACACAAACTGTCAAAGAAAACTGTCTTTGGCACTGCTGTTATTTTATATCATTTTTTTATTATTATTATTATCATTATTATTAGTGTTGTTGTTGTTGTTTTGTTGATATTTGATTGACACTTAGATTCATTTATATGTTCTGATTCTTCTGTTCTTGTGACCTCAATAGATATTGATTTCTTCAGTGACGAAGAAGGTCATTAAATTAATTAGGAGTAGGTGATGGTGGTGGTGGTGGTGGTGGTGGAGATGGCTGTTGTGGTAGAATGGAAGGTAAAGAGGTGGAGGAGATGGAATAGGCAGGTGTAGAGGAATCATCTGGTGTAGCATTCATTCTGTCTTCCTATTCCTTAAGAGAATTAAGGAATATAATGTTATTTCTTTATTTTGTTGTTTCTGTTGTTGTTGCGGTTTAGTGAAGGAGAATTAGCAGCATTCATTCCCTTTCACAGGGTCTCTAATACTGGGGTGTGACGGATGTAGTATGTGTTATGTGTGAATGTTGATGTTTGCTGGAGGTGGGGGTGGGGAAAGAATATGTTTGTGGAGAGCAGGAGGAGAGAATTTCAATGGAGAGAGAGGAAGGAGATAGGAGTTGATTTCTTGGTCAGAGGCAAGATTGGTTAAAATGTTTGGACTGAAACATAGCAAGTGATAAAAAGAGTAGCAACAGGTGTGTCAGCTAGATCTAGATGATGGTGGTGGTGGTGGTGGTGGTCGTGGTAGTAGTGGTAGTGGTGGTGGTACAAGGTAGCTTAGCACAATGTAGCTTAGAGGAAGAGAAGCAATGTATGTATGTATATATATAAACACACACACACACACACACACACACACACACACACACACATATATATATATATATATATATATATATATATATACATGTGTGTGTGTGTGTGAATGTGTCTTTGTGAGTCTGTGTGTATGCACAAAGATTCTAGATAGAAAGATCCAAAAGATGGAGCGTTTAACTGATCATGATTAGAGGCAATTTTTGTAGTATTGGTAGAGAGAGAGAGAGAGAGAGAGAGAGAGATGGATGGATAGATAGGGAGATAGATAAAGAGGGGAAAAAGAGATAGAGGGAATGAAAGAGAGAGAGAGAGTGAGAGAAAAGAGAATCAGAGAGGGAGAGAGAGTAGGAGACAGGGCATCATATGTAGACAAGAGGCTTGGCAAGTGAAATCACTTATGATCAGTTGAATGCTTCATCTTTTGGATCTTTCTATCTAGAATCTTTGTGCATACACACAGACTCACAAACACACAAGGTACATGTGTGCACATACACATGCACGCATATAATAATAATAATAATAATAATTGATGAATGTGACGGGACATAGATTTAACACTAGTCTTTATAAAGACTGGTGTTAAATCTATCTTCCGTCTCCTTCATCAATTATTATTATCTTAACTAACACAGTGAAATTCCTGACATAGATCCAGCAGATATGTACCCCAACTGTGGATGACACCAGATAGCCTGAACTGTGAACGTGCTTTACTCAACACACTAATTGACTTATACCCATTAGTCCTAAAAAGTACATATATATGTATTATATATATATACCATTATTGGCGATGGTGAATAAATTGTCATCTAAATTATGCAAGAATGAAAATAACACTGGTATATCATTTTAACAGATATATTTACCAAAATTACATAAAAATATCTTGAAATACTAAAGAGTAAATTTATTCAGTAAAATCACCATTGGCTTCAACCATGGCCTCCAGACAACTTCAGAATCTCCTGTTACTCTTCTGGACAGTCTCTTTGTTGAAGCTGGTAAATGCTGTCATAATCCTTGCCTTCAGTTCATCTTTGGTGTTACAAGGAGTCTTGTTGGTCTCTCGCTCAACTGCGCCCCACACATAATAATGAAGGGGGTTTCAGTCTGGGGAGTTAGGTGGCCAGATGTTAGGGGTGATGTTGTTCAGAAATTATCTGAAAGCCATGACTGGGTTCTCCTGCTAGAGTCTTCAGCAGTCACCCTCTTGACCCAGGGCAGCACTACCTCTTCCAGGCACTTGATGTAGTCCTATGTGTTGAATGCAAGGCCATATAGGAAGATGAATGGAGGCATAACGTCGCCATCATGAGTGATCACTTCAAATACAATGATGTTGACTGGATGTTTGATTTTTATCACTCTCAGTACATGTTTCGAGGACATGACAAGCCAACGGTTGTTTTGTGTGTTTACCATCTGATTCTGGCAGAAATTTTTCTTGTCTAAGAAAAACCAAATCATGTTTGGTTGGAGGGGATGCTTGAGTTTGTTCAAAAGCTTTGTAGGATGATCTTTCTTCTTGTCCTTGATGGCTTGGGATAAAAATTGGTCCTTTCTCATCTTGTATGAGGAATACCAAATGTCTTCATGCACTACCTGCCTGATAAGAAACTCAGACACTCCCATGTCCCTGGTGATGGACCTGATTGACTTGGAGGGTTTGTTGTCAATCATGACCTGGATCTCACCAAGAAATTCAGGAGTTCTTTTCTTATCAGAACAATCAGAGTGAGTTTTCCGAGCTGCTGCACTTTTGTAATTACCATTAGACTTATCTAACTCATTCCAAATCCTCTGCACTGTCCTCAGATTGACACCCAAACACTCTGAAATGTTCATATTGGAGCTTCAGGCATGAATGCCAAGCAATACAGCATGTCGTTTCAAAATTTCGTGAACTACACTCCAATGATGGAACTGTGTATCTTTGTTAGAAACCTGCTCCTTCTTCAGAGGAAGGTTTCAAATAATTTAAAATATAAGAGCACATTATACACACATATTCATCCGTCCATGCATCTATGCATCCATCTGTACATACATACATCATCTTCATCAATTTAACATCTACTTTTCATTGATTGCCTGAGGTCAGATGGGACGTAATGGCTAGATGCTCTTCTTGAGGCCAACCTCATTTGATTCTAAATAAGGTGTTATTTCTCACTAGCCTTTACATGTTTCACGAGAATTTGCAAACAAACATATTATGTATGTATGTATATATGTATGTACGCATGCACACATGTACGCATGCACACATGTACACATGCGCACATGTACGCATGCACACATGTACGCATGCACACATGTACGCATGTGTGTTTGTTCATTCATTCTCTTCTAGTTTCAATTCCTGTAAAGAAGGAACTGGTTTCTAACAAACACACAACGTTCTATCATTGGAATATAGTTAGCAAAAACAATGTCGCATTTTAAAATTGAGAAAAGTCTTGCATATTTTTACTAATTTGCTTACAAATTGTATTTGTAAAGTACAAGTTAGCTGCCTGATTTTTTTTTGTTTTTCAGAAAAGCCTTATCTTTTTCTAGATCGTCATTTATGCATTTCCCCACAAAACCAAGTGTACAAATTATTATTGATATAGATGTGAATCTGTTTGTTTGTTTGTATGTAAGCATTGCATGAGTCTGTTGTTGTGTATGTATTCATTTCATTGTTATTTCTGCAATATTTTTGTTCTGTGTAATGTAATAGAAAGCAATATGTACACACACACACACAAGCACACACACACACACACACATTTATATATGTAACTTAAGCTGTGTTCAGTTAATTGTTTTATGTTCCACTTCTTGTCAGCAATCTGTCCTAACTATATATATATATATATATATATATATATATGATATGTATGTATATATGTATGTATGTATGTATGTATTAGTATATTAGTGTAGACTGTATAGTAATTAGGGTAGATTAGGTTCATTGATTTGTGTTGGGGTTTTACTTCTGAAGTTATTGAACTCTGGGACTTCAAATCAATATTTACTAAATTGATCAATTGCTTTCATTCTGTGATTTATTTCATTCTGTGATTTATTTCATTCTTTACTCTTCTTTTTTATATATATATATATATATCTTATTCTGATTTTTTTTGTTTTTGGTATTGTTTATGTATTTCTTCAATTTTTGCGAAAATGTTTGCTTATTTTTATATTCTTTTTGGTTTGTTTGTTAAATCTATATATTGATTTTTTTTTTCCACAATGCGATGTACCCATATTTTTTGTCTGCACATGTAGTTGTCCATCAATAAGAATGCTTAATCTGTCTTCTTCTTTCTTTCTTTTGTTTATTTTTGGTTTTAATTATCTTATATGTTTTTGTTTTTAATACATTTTTCAGTGTTTGGGTTTTTTTTCCATTATAATTACGTCTTCTTGAGTAAAACAGAAGTTTTGTAACAAAACGAAAAACAAAAAAAAAATGGAAAAATGGGAAGTTGTGACATTAAAGCTTTTCCTAGATCATTTAATCTCAGAATTTCTTGCTTAATTATTATTGTTATTGTGTTTTTAGCCCTTGGTCAGTACCAATCACACACACTTACGATCAAAAGCAATCCAACCATGACCTGGCCTGTGACCATTCCATTGCCTTTTGTAGGTATTCTATAATCTGCTCTACATCATGCAATGTGTCTCATCTCCAAGATGATGGGGTGCAATTTGAGGGAGATATGACTGTTATTTCTAGCTATTCAAGAAGCCACATGGAGGCTCCTTTGTTGGCTTATGAATTAATTATAGTATTTTTTCCCGCCATTCATCTGTAGTTGAGTTACTACTGGATGAAAGCCTCAACATGCTAATGTCAGCTTATCTATGTTAGTTGTAGCCTAACTTGCCTATGCTTGGTCAATTGTAATTATTCATTGGAGAGAGGTTCTGATTTCAGTCCCATGGTGTGGCACCTTAAGCAAGTGTCTTCTACTTCAATCCCACACTAACCAAAGCCTTGTGAGTAGATTGGTAGATGAAAACTGAAAGAACTCCATTGTATATATATATATATATAGGTTATGAGAGGTAATGGTGTCAAGAAGACCCCAAAGTGTCAGGTAATGCTGAGTAAGTGCTATGGACAGACTATAGTTAAGCTCCAGGTTTGGTGATTATGTGAATGAGGAGTCCAACGTAAGTCATATTAGCATGCATATATATAAAAAATTAACAGAATGAAATAAAAATCCAAGGCTGTGAAAGATTTCAGAACATTTATAAAGAGAAGGTCTTACAGCTGTTTCCGGGAAATTTTATATATCCCTCCATTGGAGACGGTGCAAGAAAATGGTTAAGCAATAGTTATTCTAGAGAAGATATACAATATCCCTGCATATCCCACGTCTGTTTTCATTCCTCCACTTCACTCTCTATTTCATATCTTCTCTAGAATAACTATTACTTAACCATTTTCTTGCACTGTCTCTTATGAAGGGATATATAAAATTTCCTGGAAACAGCTGTAAGACCTCTTTATAAATGTTATGAAATCTTTCACAGCCTTGGATTTTTATCTCAATCTGTTAATTTATATATATATATATATATATAGAAATATGAGGGTCAGCTAAAAAGTTCATAGGCTGTCCAAGATACTCTCATGAAATGTAACCAAATGAGGTTTATTTTTCAATATAGTCACCCTTGCAGTTCATCCACTCCTTCCATCGATGTTGCAGTGCTTGGATCACATTAGTGAAGAAGCTTTCATGCTGTTGGTCAAAAAAGTCATCAACAGCAGATGTGACATGATCTGTGATACTGGTTCCCAGCCAAGTGCTTTTTCCATGTTGGGGATGAATCAAATAATAATCAGGAGAATAGAGAAGGTGATCAACCAACTCAAAGTGACAGTCATACACAGCAGCCATTGAAACTAAGGACTTGAGTGCTGGAGTATTGTCCTGATGAAACAAGACTCCTTTCATCAGTTTTTGTGGATGTTTGGTTTTGATAGACTCTTGTAACTGCCTTAACAAGTTTTGTCCATTTTCAAGAGAAGTCACTACTAGATACTTTTGAAGTGTTCTTTGAACAGTCAAATGTCAGTTTACCTGGAAAGAAACAATGCAGTTATTAAAAAGAAGAGTTGAAATTAATGCATGAAAAATTTCACAGCTCTAGCATCACTCCTTCAAAGTCAGCCTATGAACTTTTCAGCCCACCCTCATTTTATATATCATAAATTTCCTTCACATTTGCCACCATTTATTTATTGTATCAAAGTGTAAAGGTAATTTATGGAAACCCTAACTATCTATGTATCTGTCTGTCTGCGTCTATCTGTGTGTGTGTGTGTGTGTGTGTAAACCAACAGTGTTAACTTGAATTTGGGGGAGGCTGACTTAAGGATTTCCTTACTGCAGTGAACAGTTGTAAGTTTTCCTTCCCATGTGTTACAGTCTTCAATTAAATTAAATCAGATGAACTGAAGATAAGCACATTTTGATGAGTTTTGTTTTCTTCAATGTTTTCATAATGTGGTGTGTGTGTGTGTGTGCGTGTGTTTATCTATGTATATGTATACATATATATAAATATATATACATGTACATATATCTATAATATAGATGTATATAAATCTCTCTCTCTGTATATATATTTATATACACATACACACACTTACACATACACTCATATATATATGTATGTGTATGTATGTATATATATCTGTATGTATGTATATGCATACACGCACACATATTTATATACAGAGAGAGAGATTATGAAAAATCTTGTTGAATTAGAAGTGTTGTGAGAGAAATAAAAGTGAAAGATAAACCTGAAACAGAAAGAAAGAAAGGAAAGATAAGTAATTAATTAGTGTTAACGATGGGATAAAACTTCAGTGGTGTGGAAACTGAAAGCAAAGGATAATGTAAGTTTGTAAGGTGGATAATGTTAAATACTGTTGGCTTTAATACTTTATATCTTCACAGTAGCTGTATGGTTAAGATGTTTGCTTCCCAACCATGTGATTTTAGGTTCAGTCCCACTGCATGGTACCTTGTACAAATGTTTTCTATTATAGCCCTATGCCAACCAAAATCTTGTGACTGGATTTGGTGCAAGAAACTGAAAGAAGCCTATTGTATGTATGTGTATATGTGTGCGTGTATGGCTTAGTGGCCAGGGTATTTGTTCACAATTATAAGGTCGTGAGTTCAATTCCTGGTGGCTCAGTATGTCCTTGAGCAAGACACTTTATTTCACATTGCTTCAATCCACTCAGCTGGCAAAAATGAGTTGTACCCATAATTCAAAAGGGCCAGCCCTGTCACATTCTGTATCACACTGGATCTCCCTGAGAACTATGTTAAGGGTATGCAGGTCTGTGCAGTACTCAGCCACTTGCATGTTAATTTCACAAGCAGGTTGTTCATTGGTTGGATCAACTGGAACCCTTGTCATCGTAACTGATGACATGCCAGGCCATCTGTGTGTGTGTGCACATGGGCAATAGTATCTCTTTGTCTGAGCAAAATTTTGTGATAGTTGCATGCCCCAACAGATCCTGTCTGATCCGCTCCATGACAGCATGGAAAAGTGGACAGTAAAACAACAATGGTGAAGGTATTGATCAATATAAACCATTTTGAGCATGGCCGTTGCCAGTACCGCCTGACTGGCTCCCGTAGGATTTTCGAGTGAGATCGTTGCCAGTGCCCCTGGACTGGCTTGTGCAGGTGGCACATAAAAGACACCATTTCGAGCGTGGCCGTTTTCGTGCGGGTGACACGTAAAAGCACCTACTACACTCTCTGAGTGGTTGGCGTTAGGAAGGGCATCCAGCTGTAGAAACTCTGCCAAATTAGACTGGAGCCTGGTGTTGCCATCCGGTTTCACCAGTCCTCAGTCAAATCGTCCAACCCATGCTAGCATGGAAAGCGGACGTTAAACGATGATGATGATGATGATGATGATGAATAGAAGTGACTTAACTAACAAAAGTGAAATCAAACTTGGAATGACACGTTTTCTAAGTAAAGTTATTAACCATACCCCACCTATTGTGTGTATGTATGTGTGTATTAATGTTTGTGTGTGTTTGCGCATGTGCGTGTAATTGTGTGTCTGTGCATGTATGTGTGTATGCATGTGTGTGTGTTTGTGCGCGTGCCTGTGTATGTTTTACATCACATTTGTAAATTAACTTTACTTTCAGTATTTCTGCAGAGAATCTGAATCTGTTTATATTTTACCGTTACTGTCAAATTTTACTTAGACACACATGGTGTATTTTCTTCTTCTTCTTCTTCTTCTTCTTCTTCTTCTTCTTCTTCTTCTTCTTCTTCTTCTTCTTCTTCTTCTTCTTCTCCTTCTTCTTCTTCTCCTTCTCCTCCTCCTCCTCCTACTCCTCCTCCAACGATTCTTTGTGTGTGTGTTTTTTTTCCTTGACTCAT
>NC_068989.1:71502359-71505541 GCF_001194135.2 Octopus bimaculoides | reverse complement strand
TAGTATAAAATCTCTCAATTTCTGGAAAATAAAGGACCACTACTCTGAAGACAATGGCAGAAGTAGCTAAGAAGAGTTCCAACTGTATTTGGTGAAGGAGGAATGAATGTGAGCTTTGAAGGTAAAGACCCCCCCCTCCCTTTGGTCATGAATGACCATGGGATTGCACCTAGAAAGTTACCCTCCGAGGCCACAAGTCTGGGTAAGGTTGTTTCCTGGAAGACCAGCAATTGCCCACACATACCATCCTCCCCTCTCCATGCCACCAATGTTATCCAAGTTAAAGGCGAAAGCCAATACAGCTTCGCACCAGTGACATCGTAACTCATTTCCGCAGCTGAGTGAAATGGAGCAATGTGAAATAAAATAGTGATGACAATGGTGGTAGTTGTGGTGGTGGTGGCGATGACAGCAATGGTGTTGATGATGATGATGGTGGTGGTGGTGGTGGTGATGGTGTTGGTGATGGCTAGTGGTGGTAGTGGTAATGATGAAATAGTTGTTTGGTGTGGTGTTAGTGGTGATGATGATGATAATGATACCGGTGATGACATGATGGTGGTGGTGATAGCGAAGATGATGACAGTCCTTGTGGTGGTGATGTGATGGTGATGAGATATGATGTTGATGATAAGGATGATGACAACGATGATGATAATGATGATGATGGTGATGGTTTTATAGTTATCTTTTACTATAATATCAACCACACAAAAAAAAAAATGCCAAAACAAATCAGAAACTAAAGAACAAAAAATATCTTTTTCCATCTACGTTGTTCAGTTGAAGTATTCTGCCTGAAGGCAAGTAGTATTGATAGCTATTTGAGTTAGCGTTCATTAATTTATTTGAAGGATGCAGGCAAATACCTCTTGGAAGTATTGCTTTGGCATTGAAATAACTCATTAAGTAATCGTTTACTTAACCCTATAATTGTTGTTGATAATTCTTGATGCTTCCAATACAATAATCTTATGATAAGATGACAGCAACAATTAAAAGCTTTGGCAGACTGCGAGGAGGTTTTATGTCTGAATAACAACATTATTGCAAGGAAGCATATTATATATACATATATATGTGTCTGTCTGAGTATAGATGTGAGTGTGTATTCTTTTATTTTTTCCAGCCATTTGGTTGTGGCCATGATGGAGCACTGCCTTGAAGAATTTTTAGTTGAATGTATCGACCCCAGTAATTTTTATAAGCCTGGTACTTATTCTATTGGTCTCTTTTGCCAAACTGCTAAGTTATAGAGATGAAAGCACACCAACACCCATTGTCAAGCTGTGGTGGTGGGAGGCATACACAGATACAAAGACACACACACACATATATGTATGTTTGTATATATAATAAATAAAATAAATGCGCCCTTTTAAAGCTTAGCCAGGCTCATGGACCCGGTTTCCCGGTTTCTGTGGCGTATGTGTTCCCCAGCTGGACGGGATGCCAGTCCATCGCAGCGTTACTCATTTTTGCCAGCTGAGTGGACTGGAGCAACGTGAAATGAAGTGTTTTGCTCAAGAACACAATGCATCGCCCGGTCCAGGAATCGAAACCACAATCTTACGATCATGATGCTGACATCCTAACCACTAAGCCACGTGCCTCCACATGTATGTATATATATATTTTTTAAAATAATTTGGAAAAAGGAATTTCCAAATCAATGAAGGTACAACCCTTCAGTATTACATGCATCTGCATATCATACCTTGGAGTTTTATTTATCGTATATTTATATATTTATCTAGAAATATACAAAGTATCTAATAAAACTCAATAATAATTCAATTTTTGGGATTAATAGATATGTGGGTATTCTATTTCAGATAATACAAAAAAAATAAAATAACCTAATAAGTATATCTGAAAGTAAACTCATGGTATCCATTTGCACATCATGAAATAATACTTAAAGGGTATAACCAAAATTACCAGCCGTGTATATACTATACTTCCTTAATTATCTCCTACTTTAGTTAATAAATTAATTAAATATGGAGGAACTACACGTGTTTCAGTATTGGAAGATCACAATATATATACATACACACAATTGTATACATATATAATATTGTATACATATATATGTATGTATATGTATTATGTATGTATGTATATATATATATATATATATATATATATATATATATGTGTGTGTGTGTATATATATATATATGTGTGTGTGTGTGTGTAAGGTATAAGTTAGAGGTGTTTAAACCCTCTAAGGGATAGATGTATCGAAAAGCACTCCTGGTGATTACCTCAGCAATTGTGGTCCTTCGTATAAGGTATACGGCAGCAGGTAATTTAAAAGGTTAACTGTAGTTTAATGTATATACAGATGATAAGAAAATGGAGGAGAAACAACAATGAGAAGTGTGTCTTTGGTGCTAAAAAGCCATTATTTAATTAGTTAGGCATATATATATATAATACCCTCACCTTGCCTAACTAATTAAATAATGCCTTTTTAGATCCAAAGACACACTTCTTATTGTTATTTTTCCTCCATTTTCTTATCGTCTATATATATGCCAGGCTTTTTTCAGTTTCCATCTGACAAATCCACTTGCAATGCTTTGGTGAGCCCAAGGCTACTGTAGAAGACATTTGCCCAAGGTGCCATGCAGTGGGACTGAACTCAAAACCGAGTGCTTGCAAAGCAAACTGCTTAACCACATGCAACAATTAAATGTTTTTTCATATCAGACATATTCCTTACTTTTTACTATATCACAAAAGATAAATATATAAAGTTTTTTCTAAATATTTATTTAGGTATAAGAAGGTTAAAATATTTTACCGTTTTCTTTCTTTTTTCCTTTTTTTGTCTTCTAAATACAGATTTGCGTCTTCAGATGCTTGAGGCTGAGAACAATCAGTATTTAGTCAAAAGTCTGTATGGAATTCTTATGCTACTACCACAGTCGGAAGCTTTTCGAATCCTGCAAGCTCGTCTACAGTGCATTCCTAACTTTCATCTGACTCCAGTAAACAGACGGTAAGTCATTCAAAACACACAACACACGCTAATAAATATATATATTTACGAATTTTTTTACACACTGGCTTCTTGATAAAATTCCTTTAAAAGAGTTTTATCCCTTTTTGAATTTATATATATATACACACATATATATATATATATATATATATATATATATATATATATA
>NC_068989.1:71499868-71502266 GCF_001194135.2 Octopus bimaculoides | reverse complement strand
TAACAAAGGAAAAGGATGACAGCAACTTTGAAGTTTAAGCTTGAATGCTTTCATCAGTGTGTGACAGCAAGCTAGTCAAAACTTGTAAGTCACTGCAGTAGTTAATAAATATGTAATCTACTAAAACAAAAATTGAGTAATCAAGTAAAAATTGAGTTTAATGTTAAATTGTTTTTATACATAGCTTGACATAAAAACAATCATTCACACACACACATGTATATATGTGTGTGTATATATATATGTGTGTGTGTGTGTGTTTATGTATGAATATATGTATATATTTATGCATGTATATATATATGATATATATGTATATATATATATATATATATATATATGTATGTATACATGTATATATATATATGTATGTGTGTGTATGTATATCCTTTTGTTGTTTACACCACCTGTCCTCATCTGTTGTTGTTTTTTTTCGTACATTCTCCCATATATATTTATTTCTTTGCTTGTCTCTTTGTCTTTTCTTTTTATATCAAGGAATTTTCTGTTTTTGTGATGGAAATAAGGCAGGAATGTTCATTTTGTTTGTAGGTCCAAGTCAGGGAATGCAAAGTCTTTTTGTGCAACTGTCATCAGTTAAACTAACCATTTGGTTCGCCTAGATCCCCTGCTTCGGCAGAGGATCTAGGCGAACCCTGCTGTACTCTTTCACCAAAACTTTTCTTTCACTCTTACTTCTTGTTTCTGTTGTACTTATATTTCAAAGGCCCAGCCTTGTCACACTCTGTGTCATGCTGGATCTCCCCGAGAACTACGTTAAGGGTACACATGTCTGTGGAATGCTCAGCCACTTGCACGTTAATTTCACGAGCAGGCTGTTCTGTTGATCGGATCAACTGGAACCCTCATCATCGTAATCGACAGAATGCTATGATGTGTGTGTGTGTGTGTGTGTGTGTGTGTATGAAGTTATGAATAACATGAAAAACATAGTATGATAACATTTATTTAACCATTAGAAATTCTTATATAACAACCATTGTTTCGCAACTTATGCATAGGTAATTTATTTTATTATATTTTATAAGTAAATTACTTACATGTCTACATTAATATAAACAATATTTAATTGTTGTTATATAAAAATTTCCAATGGTTGAATATATTTTATCATGCTATATTTCTCTTGTTATTTATAACTCTATACATTCCTTATGGTTTTCTCTTGTATTGTACTATGTATTCTATATGACTTGTAGAATGATACATTTAGGAGCGTTTTTTTTTTTATGAGTACCAACAAATTAGTTGAATCCACATATTATGATTTAAATGCAATGATGTTACACATGTTATAATTCATTATTTGGCATGTTCTCAGCACAAGAAACTATTAGTAGCACATAAAAAACATGTATTGTGCCTATCAAATAATATATATATATATATAACAAATTGTCTGTCAAAGAAAAGATGTCAAAAGTAAAATCATGAATGATGTTCTAATGTATTATTTACAACAAGTAGAATTCTAAGGAGTTAGGTATCTGTTGGGTTTATTGTGCTTTTGCTGATCAGACAAGCTACTGGTAGACACTAGTCCTTATTGCATCTACCAAGGAATTGAATATCTAGCTGCTTGTTGACATCAATCCTTAACAAAATCCTTTATCGGTGTTTACACTTGCTTTCAATCTGAATACAATCATTTGAGTTTAGTTCCTATGCGGTGAGTTGGTGTTTGGGACTTTGCCAACATTCCTGCTACAAATGAACAACGAATGAACAAATGGACCAAAACTTATGAAATGTCAATACAAGAAGGATTCTTTATCATCATGGTACAACCAAAAATAATAGACATCATGTAATAGTCACATGTTGTTTTTATGTGTATGAAGAGACAGTGTTATTTATCTGCTAGTCTACTTAACAGAAGATGTTTACTAATTCATCTGGAGCAAATCATTAAACAGAGCAATGCCATGGTACCATGGTACTTTTAATTCCACAGAGAATATTTTGGGTTCTTCATTTTGTTGTTCTTTTTGCTCATTCTAAGAGAGATAAATACGGTCATGTTAAAAGGAAAAATTAAAATACATTGTTTAATATATGAATGTAAGTGCATATATTCGTGTATATGTATATAAATATATTTTGGTGAGTAAATGATGGATTTTTCCCTTATGAGGCTTTTTTCACGCTAGCTACTTGATAAATTCTTATAAAAGAATTCATCCAATTATTAATATGTTGGTAGGTAGATAGATGTGTGTGTGTGTGTGTGCATGGTGCATGCATGTATGAATGGCTGTGTGTGTATATATGTATATATACACACAGACACATGGCTGTTTATGTATGAGTGTATGTATGTATATGCATAAGGCATGTGCATGTATATATATATATATATATATATATATATATATAT
>NC_068989.1:71496677-71499858 GCF_001194135.2 Octopus bimaculoides | reverse complement strand
ATATATATATATATATATATATATATATATATATATATAAAATTGTACATTTAGGTATACATACATTTGTATGTATGTATATGTCTCTCTCTTCCTATATATATATATGTGTGTTTGTGTGTGTTTATATGTGTATATATGCATGAGATTGTGTATCTGTGCATATATGTTTGTGTGTATGTATGTATACACACATGCATGCATTCATGCACATACACAGGCTCACATATATTGTATATGTTTGTTTTGTTATGTCACATATATCATAGATTGATACTAATGTAGCAAATCAGCACTATGCTAGATGTATTGGTAGATACAATAAGCATAAGGTCTTATAATTTTAAAATTCTTCTGCTTTAGTGAACAGAAACTCACTACAGGGTGAGACGACAGCAGGAGAAATTTTTAGAGGAAGTACTCCTGTCAAACAAGTGCTTCAGCCTATTAGTTCTTGACTCTTTAATGGAACTGGGCCCATCTAGGTAGTAACTCCTAGGTGTCCTGCTGCTGTTATTTAAATGCTAACTTTAGTGTGGATTGAACCTGGAACCTATGGGTGCACTTATTGCTTGGCCACACAGACAACCACATGAACTTGCACAATTTCAAACTGGGTTTCCTTCCTTCTATGTTTACTGATTTACTGTATTCCTTTTCAGTTCCATCCATCATTCCTTTTCTGCCATAACACCTCTGAGCTCTCCTGAGTTGTCTCTGACAGGCGTTTCATTGTCACTGTTCTTTTGTAACCCTTGATTCCAAGTTGACTTAGTAGTTGGCACGTAAATGCTGCAGCAAACCTCTATACACCAACTTCCATTGCCTTCTTTTGTTAGTTTTTACGCCAGGTTGTCATACTTTCTCATCTTGAATTGTTGTTGTTCATCTATTTGGCTTTCATAAGGGACTCTCATCTCAACCAAGATGATTCTGGCACCTGATTTTAACCATAGTACAATATCTGGTCTTTGTCCTTTTGTACTGATGAAATTTGGATAGTTTTTGTGCCAGTCTGAGAGATTTGCATATTTCCCATTCCCCTTCAAATCTGAGTAAATTTTTTCTGAACACAATTCATGACTGAGTATCTTTTTTTATCCAAATCACTTCTTTCCTTCCATTACATTTGTAATCTGTAATAACAAACATGAAATTCTGTCTGTCCGTCCGTCCAGGACCCCTGTATCTCAGTGTACATTTGCTCTACATAGACATACTATACCTTTTTGGAATCAGGATGATCCTGGGGTTGAAAATCTGTCCTTCATTTGGTTCTTGAACATCCAACCAGCATTGGAATCAGGTCTGGATGAGGATTTGTTATATGCTAACAGATGAAAATTCAAATTTTAAAAGAACTCCAAAAATTTGTGAACTTACAAGTTTTTCATTTAAAATGAATTTAAATACTATATAGGTGGGGTAATACCATATTGGTAGGGTACCAATAAATGCTTTATTAGTATTGCTCTCTTTAGTTTTGGGCTGCAGGTCTAATAAGCCCTTCACAGGGACGAGCTTAAAAATCCACATGAAGTGGGGCTTTTAAGCTAGTATTAAATATTACAAATACCAATTTGAGTCAACAGATGAAAGCAGGTTCAATGATTGGCTGTTAGGTAACCATGTGACAAATTAGTTACACCATAGAGGATCTATCATGCAATCTTGTTAAAATAAATTGCTCCTGGTTCTATGATACAAACTTATTGTTTTAAAATGATCTCAATTAAACCTTCCATAAGAATTTCATGTTGATTTGTTGTAGACACCAACTTTATAATAACTAAGTTGTTTTAATAAATTCTTCATTATTTTTAAAATGAATTACATAAAAAGCATTGGTGATGGTGCCATATAAAAAGCACCCAGTACACTCTGTAAAGTGGTTTGCATTGGGAAGGTCACCCAGCTGTAGAAACTGAGCCAGAACAGACTATGGAACCTGGTGCAGCCCCTGGCCTTGCCAGTTTTTGTTAGGCTGTCCAACCCATGCCAACATGGAAAACGGACCTTAAATGATGATGATGATGATGATGATGATGATGATGATGATGATAATGAAAGACAATATATTATGTTAGGAATATTGTAATGAAAGGCTTAAGCAGAACATTGATAGCGTTAATCACATTCTATTGGCCTTGGAGGGTCTACTATGGCCATGGGCACTATCCTCCTTTTCTTCAGATCTAACAAGTGGGAAACACACACATACACACTTATATATACACACATACACACATGCATACACCAGACATTGGCAAATGCATGAAAAATGGCAACCCCACAAGCAGGCAGTTCTAATATTCAACTGATTCCATAGAATGTGTTAAGTGTAACGTGATCCCTACCATCCGGTCTTTACATTTACACATTAGGGAGCACAGAAATATGAAAGCAGCCCTTATCTGTTAATTAAAAGGTACATCAACAGCTGCTAGAATATATATTTAAGCTACAGTTTCTCTTCAGGCATATGTTTGAAACACTGGTAATTGACATATTAAAGAAGCAATTCTTATTATTAGGTGTTCGTTAACCACAGATTAACAGTTTCCATCTGCTTCTCATCAGTCAACAGTTTAATGTATGATTTAGATATCAAAGCTCCCTACCCCTTCATGTATGCACACATCGTTGGTATACTGCTTGTATCTCAACACATGTTAATGGATTAAGGTTTGTTAAAGAGGGAAATTATTGAATGAATTTAATTATGTATCTCCAGCTTCAAATTAAGTGACCTTCATTACCGTCACATTTGATGTTTGTGTGCAAATGTGGAGTACATGTGTATATGTATCTGTGCTTGGTGTATCTACTAATTCATATAAATAATAATAATAATAATAATAATAATAATAATAATAATAATAATAATAATAATAATAATAATAGAAAAAAAATGCTTTCTAATTGATGTATCAATACCAGCAGATGACAACGTTTCCCTAAAAGAAATGGAAAAACTTTCAAAATACAAAGACCTGGAAATAGAGGTAACTCGAATGTGGAATCTAAAAACAGAAACAATTCCTATCATAGTAGGTGCCTTAGGTATAATAAAAAATATTCAGACAAATACATAACAAAAACATCAGGACTTACAGATATATATAACATACAGAAAATTGCACTACTGGGCACTGCACACATCCTACGCAAAACACTTTCA
>NC_068989.1:71494348-71496252 GCF_001194135.2 Octopus bimaculoides | reverse complement strand
ATAATAATAATAATAATAATAATAATAATAATAATAATAATAATAATAATAATAATAATAATAATAATGGTTTAAAATTTTGGCACAAAGCCAGCAATTTTGGGGGAGGGGGTAAGTCGATTATATTGACCCCAGTTTTCAACTGGTACTTATTTTACTGACCCCGAAAGGACCTTAGTGGAATTTGAATTTAGAGTGTAAAGATGGATGAAATGCTACAAAGCGTTTCACCCTGTGTAATAATGATAATAATCCTTTCTACTATAGACACAAGGCCTGAAATTTGGTAGGAGGGGTTCAGTCAATTACATTGACCTCAGTACTCAACTGGTACTTATTTCATTGACCCCAAAAGGATGAAAGGCAAAGTTGACCCCAGTGGTATTCGAACTCAGAACATAAAATGGATGAAATGCTACTAAGCATTTCGCCCAGTGTAATAATAATAATAATAATAATAATAATAATAATAATTAATTCGTTTTATTGGCCACAAGGGCTAATATCAATTAAAAACATGTAAGGACAAAGACAGGACGAAGGTTACAAAAGGTTTTGTCCGAAAAGGTAGGAAAGTTCGTCTAACTAATAATAATAATAATAATAATAATAATAATTTACAGAAAGAGAGTAAATTGTAAGGGCATAGAATTGCCAAATGGAGAAAGAATGGAAAATCTGGATGATGGTGGGTACAAGTATCTTGGGATCCTGGAGCCGGACAATATCTTATACAGAGAAATGAAAGACAAGGTCACCATTGCATATTTCAGGCGCCTCAAACTTCTTTTGAAATGAAAGCTCAACTCAAGGAACCTTGTGACTACCATCAACATATGATGATGATGATGATGATGATGATGATGATGATGATGATGACAATAATGATGATGATGGTAGGGATGATAGCAGTAGTGATAGTGATGATGATGTTGGTAATGATGATAACGATGAAGATGATGACAATGGTAGTGATGATGGCAATAGTGATTATAATGTTGGTGATGATGATGATGGTAGTGGTGTCAGTGACGATGATGATGATGATGACAGTAATGATAATGGCTGTAGTGATGATGATGATGATGAAAGTGATGATGATGGTGGTGGTGGTGGAAGTGATGGTGATGATGATGATGATGATGATGAGAATGACGACAACGACAAGGTGGTGGTGGTGATGGTGATGACACTGTATTTCTAAGCGATGCAACAAACCAGCAATGATAGATCTTTTCTACTCTACAGAGTTTTGTTTGCTAAACCTGACAAGAAAGGCTTTGATGCTTACTTCATTGTGCTGTTCAGTCTTTTTAAACTTTTCTTGGTTGAGTTTCCATTCACAGCACTGTTTGTCTATGTCTGGTGTACTGGTAGAATTCCTCAGTATTCAATAGATTCGGATGACTATTATTCAAAGGCAATTCTTAAAACCTACCATCTTATTTGTGTCTTTACGCCTGCTTTAATTTGATGTAAGTCCTCAATGGCTTTGTCTATCAAAGGATGATACAATGGATATCCATATTTGAAAAGGTCCTTCTTGTATCCTATGTCTTTGACATAACCAACGATGTATTCCGCTTGTTGCCGTACATGTGGCTTGAAAGACAATTGAGAATAATGTGTGTCTAAATATATAAATAGATTTTTATAATTGCATCCAAGAAGTGAACAAATGTTATGTGTGTTAATGTCATTGTAAATTACGTGAAAACAAAATTCAATCAAAATTATTAAGTGGTTAATGCTTTCATTGCTATGTTTCTAATGTAATATACACAACTACATATCCATGTTTCAAACAACTCTGAAAATAATCAAGAATTTGGATTCCTCCTCCTCCACCACCACCTCCTCCTCCTCCGCCGCCACCTCCTCCACCTCCGCCGCCACCTCCTCCA
>NC_068989.1:71491606-71494103 GCF_001194135.2 Octopus bimaculoides | reverse complement strand
GCCGCCTCCTCCTCCTTGTCATCGTCGTCACCTCCCTCACCATCATATAATGTCTGTTTTTCCATGCCGGCATGGATTGGACAGTTTGACAGGAGCTGGCAAGTCAGAGAGCTGCACCGGGCTCTGATTGTCTGTTTTGGCATGGTTTCTACAGCTGGGTGCCCTTCTTAATGCCAACCACTTTACAGAGTGTACTGGGTGCTTTTTGCGTGACACCAGCACCAGTGCTTTTATGAGGCACCAGCACCACTGCTTTTTATGTGGCACCAGCACCAGTGCCTTTTATGGGGCACCAGCAACTGTGCTTTTTATGTGGCACCAGCACAAGTGCTTTTTACGTGGCATCTGCACTTGTGCTTCTTATGTGGCACCAGCACCAGTGCCTTTTGTGGGGCACCAGCACCAGTGGTTTTTTTGTGGAACCAACACCAGTGCTTTTTATGTAGAACCAGCACCAGTGGCTTTTATGTGGCACCAGCACCAGTGCTTCTTACGTGGCACCAGCACCTGTGCTTCTTATGTGACACCAGTGTCTTTTATGGGGCACCAGCACCAGTGCTTTTTATGTGGCACCAGCACAGTTTCTTTTTGCCTGGCACTAGCACGGATGCTTTTTATGTGTTAGTAAAATATTTAACTCTGTTTTGGCTTTTTATTATTATAATTAGTTGGTCTTTGGAACATAACTTTGGTACAGGTTCTTATATTGAATTATGATGTAAGATTTAAGTTTAAGTATGAATGGATTACAACAGAAAGTCTCTGATGGGTTGATATTGGTATCAAAACTGTTAATCCTCTGAAGTCTGTAACTACTGAAAGCAATGTTCAAGTTTAGGGTTAAGGTTATGGTTAAAGTTGGGCATCTACAAAATTCAGTGCTTCTCAGACCAGTGTGCTCGAGCGTACTGGTCCACATCATATTCAAAAAAATATTACTTAAGGCTGCAGAATATATATATTAACAGTCCTGTAGGGTTTTTTTTTGTTTTTTTTTTCCGTTTAAATCTCTTAATCCTATTAGAAACAAGAGATTTTTGATAAAATATCATTAGCCTAGTCTCAAAAGATAACTATTACATGAATCTGGCTGAAATTTTGTGTTACAGTGTAATGATCATTGGTGTATGTTATGAATGTGGTTTTTTACCTTTTGTTATTGATTTTTTACCTGATGTCATGTCATTTTCATTTACCAAAGTAGGTTGAACACAGTTGAATTGATTACCGCTGTTTTTATACATCTTTACAAAGTATTGAATCTCTGGACATTGATTTCTTTATTTAATCATTAAGAAATAGTTCATCATCATCACCATCATCATCATCATCATCATCATAACCACCACCACCACCACCATCACCACTATCATCATCATCATTTTAATGTTCATTTTTCCATGTTTGTATTGGTCAGACAGAATTTGTTGAGGCAGATTTTCTATGACTGGGTGCCCTTTCTGTTGCCAACCTTCACCTGTTTACAAACAAAATATTTCCCCTTGGCCAGGCATGTTTTTTTTTTGTTTTTTTTTTACTGAAGACTGGAAACGAACAACATTTCTTTTTATGATGGTTAGGTTTAGGATTTACAGTCATCACATGATTTCAAGAACTCACACGCACACACACACACACACACACACACACACACATGGAACTTCTTTCACTTTACATCTACCAAATCAACTCACACAGCTTTGGTCATGTCAAGGCCATAGTAGAAGACACTTGCCCAAGGTGTCACACTGTGAGATTGAACCCAAAACCACATGGTTGGGAAGCAAGCTTCTTAACCACACAGCCATGTTGGCATCATTAAGAAATAAATAAATAACAATAATTCAATCATCACTGAATTCTAACTCACCATTTAAGGTATTGACAGCCATTAAACTAAAAAATCGAAAGAAGAAAGATTCTGGCGAAATTTATTTCATCAGATACAGAAAATAAACACACATGATGCAAATTGGAAATATTTTGACAGGAAATTCTCTTTAAAATGAGGCTAAACTTGTTTTGTTTCTCACAGTCAACGGTGCTTAGTTCCATTTTATGACCCCAAAACAACAACATTATTTGAACTGTAGACTAATACTGTTTTAGGAGTTGGTGACAGATGTTGGATATTGGTAGTATGGAACTCATGTGAGGACATCTTGAAAATATAAGTTGTTGCAAGAGTGCCATAAAAAATCTGTTATTCATATTTGGTTTTGCATAGAATCATTAATAAACTGAAATGTGCAATGGTTGTTCTGAAATTTTTTTTTTGCTATGGCTGTGTAGTTAAGAAACTCATTTTGCAATCATACAATTTTAGGTTCAGTCCCTTGGGCAAGTATTTTTTTTTACTATATAGTCTTGGGCCAACCAATACCTAGTGAGTGAATTTGGTAGACTGAGACTGTGTAGAGGCATATCATATATATATATATATATATATATATATATATATATATATATATACACACACATATATATACATACATAC
>NC_068989.1:71489314-71491596 GCF_001194135.2 Octopus bimaculoides | reverse complement strand
TATATATATATATATATATATATATATATATATATATATAATGTATATATATATATGTATTTGTATGTATATATATGAGTATATATATGTATATATATATATGTGTGTGTGTGTGTGTGTATGCATGTATGTATTATATATGATGTATAGTACATAAGTGATTGTTTGTTGCACAAGAAGTTCTGATATTAATTTTGAATAAGGAAGAGTTTGTTTTGGTGCACATCACAGTGCATTTATGTCAAATTGGATGCTTTTCTACTTTGTTAAGCCAGAGGAGGTATTAAGATAATCCCTTGCTGAAAATATTTCGAAATATGTTTGGTTTGATGTATCATCATCATTCTTGTCGAGTTCGTCGTCGCTGTCGCCGTCATCATTGTCAGCATCATTGTTGTATCATCATCAAATCACGCTGATCGCTATCATCACCATCATCCTCATCACCATCATTATTGTCGTCATCGTTTTTGTCATTGCCATCATCATTGTCATGGTGATCATTGTCATCGTCATCATCGTCATAGTAATCATTGTCATCATCATCAATGTCAAGATCATCATTGTTACCATCGTGATAATGATGATCAGACCCATTATCGTCATTGTCATCATCATCATCATCATCACCATCATTATTGTCGTCATCGTTTTTGTCATTGCCATCATCATTGTCATGGTAATCATTGTCATCGTCATCATCGTCATGGTAATCATTGTCTTCGTCATCATCGTCATCATCGTCATCATCATCATTGTTACCATCGTGATAATTATGATCATCACCATTATCGTCATTGTCATCATCATCATTATCATCCTCATCATCATAGTCATCATTATCATTATCATCATCATCATCATCATCATCATCATCATCATAGTCATCATCATAGTCATCATTGTCCTTGTTATTATCATTGGCATCATCATCACCGCAATCCTTATGATGATCAAGATCCTCACCACCATCGTCATCACCATCATCATCGCCATTGTCTTCGTTGTCATTGTCATCATCTTCATCCTCCCCTTCCTCATCATAAACATGTCATCATCATCATCACCATTACCGCCTTGATCATCATCATCACCATATCATCTTTGTCATTCTTATCATTACTTATGTCTTTATTGTAATCACAATCATCACCATCATCATTGTCATTTTTGTCATCATTGTCATCATCATCATCATCATCCATCATCATTATCATCATCATCATCATCATTGTCATCATCATCATCATCACCACATTACATCCTCCATGTTGTTATGTAATTCTTGAACTTCCTCAGATTTGCGATCGTTTTTCCTCTGCATCCATCTCATAGCTTTGTGATGTAGGTTCATCAGTGAAAATTTATAAAAATTTTGATTTTTCAACAGTAAAAAGGAAGAAAGAAAGAACGAAAAAAATTGAATAAAATTAGTCAGATAATTAAAAACTAACAAAGCAAAACAAAACCCCAGGAATTTCAAAGAATACAATCCAAAGATTATCTGAATGTTAAAATTTCCTTGCTTTATGCGTTTTCTTATAAATATTGAAATTTCCATTATTATTAATTATTATTATCATCATCATCATCATCATCATCATCATCATCATCATCATCATTATTCAGGTGGTGAGCTGGCAGAATTATTAGCACACCAAGCGAAATGCTTAGTAGTATTTTGTCTGCCACAACGTTCTGAGTTCAAACTCCACCAAGGTCGACTTTGCTGTCCACCACCCACAAGGGGGCAGTACTGCTCACTTTTGGGAACCACTGTTCTAACACAACATTCACGTTTAAGTAGGGATAAATATTACCTCTTGGTGTTAATAATTCCTCTGTCACTAATATATATTTATTAAAAGTATCAGCCCTACCTATACCTGATGAAATAAAGTAGTTGTCAGGTATTGAATTTGATATAATTGACTATAACTTTTGCTTCAAAATTTGGGGCCTTATGAGCTATTTTAGAAAATTATTGGTTAATATCCATGTGTGTGTATGTATATACTGTTTTACTCTTTTACTTGTTTCAGTCATTTGACTGCAGCCATGCTGGAGCACCACCTTTAGTCAAGCAAATCGACCCCAGGACTTATTCTTTGGATGCTTAGTACTTATTCTATCGGTCTCTTTTGCCAAACCGCTAAGTTAAGGGGACATAAACACACCAGCATCGGTTGTCAAGCGATGTTGGGAGGACAAACACAGACACACAAACATATACACACACACACACACACACACACACACACACACACACACACACACACACA
>NC_068989.1:71488560-71489169 GCF_001194135.2 Octopus bimaculoides | reverse complement strand
GAAGACACTTGCCCAAGGTCCCACGCAGTGGGAATGAACCCGGAACCATGTGGTTGGTAAGCAAGCTACTTACCACACAGCCACTCTGTGTATTGTTTCATATATGTGTGTATTGCTTTATGTATGTGTGTATTGTTTTATGTATGTGTGTATGTATATTTGAGTGGTAATGTATATTTGAATATGAAGTATGCATATGCCCTTCAACTAGTTTCTTACTGAGTCTATGAATGTATGTATGTGTGTGTGTGAGTATTTGCATTGTGTGTGTGAGTATGCATTAGTCAAATATTAATTTTTTCCTCATATTTCAAGTATCCTAATGAGTTTGTTCAATTAGTGTTTATTCTTCTTGTCATTTCTCATTCATTTCTTTTCTTTTCCTCTTTGTTTCTTTTTCCTTTTCTTTGTTTTCTTCTTCCATCCATCCATCTTTCCTTCCTTTTCTATTTTTTCTCCTTCAGTCTATATTTAAAACGTCTCTAAACAGGGTGGTGAAAGTTTCTCTTTTTAAAAATATACTTTTAATTAAAACTTGTTGAAAACTGTATTACTTTTTATGTTTATATATGTGTATTTACGCATGTGTGTGTATGTGCACGTGTGTGT
>NC_068989.1:71485634-71487653 GCF_001194135.2 Octopus bimaculoides | reverse complement strand
ATACATATACATATAGACATATACATATGTACATATACATTTATATACATATATATATGTTATGTTACTTTTGGAGTATTTTCCCATTATGTGTCGCTTTGGGCATTTCTGAAGGTACCCCAAAAGACCTTGTATCTCAGGAATCCATGGTCCGAATTACGCGAAATTTGTTTTATTCTGTTTGTATTCACATTTCAGGGGTACCTTCATTTCAGAGTACTTTCTCATTATGCACCGGTTTGGCTGTATTAAATTATAGACAAGCACTTACACAAGCAAGCAATCACTGAGTTCCAGCAGTATATAGATATGTATATATATCATCATCATCATCATTTAATTTCCGTTGTCCACGCTAACGTGGGTTGGATGGTGTGACCAGAGCTGGCAAGCTGGGGTGGGGAGTTGCACCAGAGTCTAGTTTCATTTGGCATGGTTGCTATGGCCGGATGCCCTTCCTAATGTCAACCACTTAATGTATGTGCGCACACACACACACACACACATACACAAGGCAGCAAGCTGGCAGAAACATTAGCATGCCAGGTGAAATGCTTAGCAGTATTTCGTCTGCCGCTACGTTCTGAGTTCAAATTCCGCCGAGGTCGACTCTGCCTTTCATCCTTTCGGAGTTGATTAAATAAGTACCAGTTAGGCACTGGGGTCGATATAATCGACTTAATCCGTTTGTCTGTCCTTGTTTGTCCCTTCTGTGTGTAGCCCCTTGTGGGTAGTAAAGAAATAATGCATACACACATACACTCACCAAGGTGTGTCTGTATATGTAAAAGTTAGGTAAACTGTTATGAAGATGATTATATCAATAAATAAAAAAAGGTGTGCTGCAGTAGATAGACACCAGTTAATGTTACTGACAATACTTGAGTTGTTGCTTTTTATCTTCTCTCGGCACCATCATCTCCTTACACATCATCACCACCACCTACACTTTCATTGTCATCATCATCACAAGTATTATTATTATTATTATTATTATTATTATTGTTGTTGTTGTTGTTGTTGTTATAAATATTATTGTAGTTTCTTTTAGGCTTTCTGTCTGCTTTTTCTCTTAGAAAATCAACAACAGCTTGAAAAACATAGCTTGCTTTTTTTTTTCAACACTTTATATCCCTCGTGTGTCATCATGTGTGTGTGTGTGTGTATATAAATATATAATATATTTATGTCTATAATATATATAATATATGTATGTAAACAATAAATTAAACCCATATTTATGTAGCATTCAACTGACATACCAGTGAATTGGATGTTTCACTCACCCCTTTGAAGGAATTCCTTTCTTCAGTTTGTTACTTGATATATGCGTGTATATATATATATATATATATATATATAAATATCATCATCATCATCATCATCGTTTAACGTCCGCTTTCCATGCTGGCATGGGTTGGATGATTTGACTGAGGACTGTTGAACCGGATGACTGCACCAGGCTCCAATCTGATCTGGCACAGTGTCTACAGCTGGATGCCCTTCCTAACGCCAACCATTCCAAGAGTGTAGTGAGTGCTTTTACGTGCCACTGGCACTAGGGTCAGTCCAGCGATACTGGCAATGGTCACGTTCAAATGGTGTTTTTTATATGCCACCTTATACTCATTGTCAAGACTGACAGAGGATTCGTCAGTGTCGTTGTCGTCATTGTCATCATCATTGTCACCATCAACTTCACTGTCGTCATCATCTTTATCATCATCATCTTCTTCATCACAATCATATATCTATACATGTAAATATCTATTTATGCATGCATAGTGTGTATGTATGTATGCATGTATGTGTGTGTGTGTGTGTGTGTGTGTGTGAAAAACTAGAGGTAGTCGATAGCTTCCGCTATCTGGGCGACCAAGTTAGTAGTGGGGGTGGGTGCGCTGAAAGTGTAGCTGCTAGAATAAGAATAGCCTGGGCAAAGTTTAGAGAGCTCTTACCTCTGCTGGCGACAAAGGGACTCTCACTCAGAGTAAAAGGCAGACTGTATGACGCATGTGT
>NC_068989.1:71478912-71484792 GCF_001194135.2 Octopus bimaculoides | reverse complement strand
TAGGAAGGGCATCCAGCTGTAGAAACTGCCAAATTTAGATTGGAGCCTGGTGTTGCCATCCGGTTTCACCAGTCCTCAGTCAAATCGTCCAACCCATGCTAGCATGGAAAGCGGACGTTAAACGATGATGACGATGATGATGATGATGATGATATATATACATACATATGTACTCACTCACTGCTATATACACACATGTTCGTGCATCCATGTGTATTGTTCGTGTGAGGTAAGTGTATATGTTTATATGTATGTTGAGACATATGTATACATGTTTCTTTTATATACATACACATCGTTTCTATATTTTCCTTTTAGATTGACATTCTTATTTTTGTTGTGTAATTTTTCTTGTGTGGCTCTGTTATGATTGCTTTAGCTATCATATCATAATTCACTTTGGGTTATATTTACCTATCATTCTTTCTCTCTCTCTGTCTCCCTTTCTCCCTCTCTCCTTTACTCTCTCTCTCTCTCACTTATATTGCTGGTTTTTTGCCAAAAAACAAGTCTCTTTCTTTCCATTCAATTCTCACTGTTTAATGTACTCTTTGGTATTATGATACTTAAAAGTTACTGATAATGTTTCTTTGTTTTTTTTTTTTTGCATTTTTGGTTTTGCTTTCTCAAGTGCTGCGCTGGAATATGTGATTTTGTAGTTTGAGAGAGTCGAGTGCACTTACATTGTTTCAATTCCTTGCTTGAAACTATTTCACATCACTTTACTAAAAATGCTCATCATTTTTTTCTGTCCTTTTTTTTTTGAGAATAGAATGAATTTCACATCTTCCTAATTGCCTTTTCCCTGACGATCAATTTAAGACAATGTACTTATGTAAGAAAGCAATGTTTTTTGAAGCCAGTTTTGTTTCACAGCTTCCCATTTGCTTTTCTTTTATAAGCATGAGTTTGAGGTCTTGTGCTTTATCATCAACATCATCATTTAACATCCGTCTTTCATGCTAGCATGGGTTGGATGATTTGGCAAGAGCTGACAAGATGGAAGGCTGCACTAGACTCCATTGTCTGCTTTGGCATGGTTTCTATGGCTGGATGCCCTTCCTAATGCTAACCACTATATAGAGTGTAATGGGTGCTTTTTATGTGGCACCAACATTAGTAGGGTCACCAAGTCACCAGCAAGACAATGACCTTTTGGCTGGGAGAGGGAACAGTACCAAGGGAGGTGGCTTTGTGCCAGGTGAGAGGTTAGAGTATAACTGAAGGATAGAGATAGTGTCTTACTATAGACACTTGGCTACCCAAATAGGAAAAGGTGAGGAAGAAGAGATAGAGTTAGAGAGAAAGATAGATAGATAGATAGATAGATAGATAGATAGATAGATAGATAGATAGATAGAGAGGTAAAGAAATAGTGCTGGAAATGCATTGAGACTTACCCACATTGCATTGAGATGCATTGAGACATACTCAGTGCATTAAGACCTACCGAGTGTTCAACTGGTACTTATTTTATTGAATCCATGAGGATGAAAGGCAAAGTCGGCCTCGGTGGAATTTGAACTCAGAACTTGCAGACAGGCAAAGTGCTGTAAAGCATTTCGTCTGGGATGCTTACGATTCTGCCAGCTCACCACTTAATAATAATAATAATAGACGACCCAAAGTGCCGATACTACAATGATGAAATTGAAACAGTGGACCACCTAATCTCTGAGTGTAAGGTTTTAGCGCCAGTATAGTATGAATCTCAGCGTGACAGAGTTGGCCAATATCTACATTGGATAATATGTTGGCATTATAAAATCAAAACTGCTGACAAATAGTACAAGCACCATCCTGAGGCTGTAACTGAGGGAGAAAATGTAACGATTCTTTGGGACTTTCCAATACATACAGACCAGATCATCAAAGTTAATAAACCAGATATTGTTGCGAACGACCAAAACAATAAAATCTGTTTATTGATTGACATGGGTATTCCTTGTGATCATAATATCTCAGTAAAAGAATTTGATAAGCTCAGAAAATATAAAGATTTGCCAATTGAAATCAAAAATATGTGGCATCTCAAGAGGGTGACTGTAGGAGCACTTGGAATGATCAAAAAGGGGACTGAAAATTATTTGAGAATGATCCCAAGCTTAAGATCCATGCAGGAAGTGCAAAAAATTGTCTTAACTCATATGAGAAGAGCATTGTCACTGTGAATTTTCTATCTGTTTCCCCCATAGTTTCTTTGTTTTTTTCCTTTCTTCCCTTCTTTCCTCTGTCATTCTTCCCATTTTTTTTCTATCACATGACTTTGTAAATAAACAGTCTGGTTTAGAAATAATACAGTTCTAAATCTCTCGGAGAGATTTATGCAGTAGTGATACGATGAAGTAGTAGTTGTATGCTGTCAACTTAATGTGACAGTCCCCTCAAGGGAATAATACTACTGTTGGTTAGACCTAGGAAGCTGCACCGCTTCCTGTTGGCCTTGACACATTTCCTGTGTCCTTATGTTTACGAGCAAACACTCAGAAACATGTCTCTGGATACAGTCTTAGCTGGAATGTAGGTGCTTGTCTCCTCCTTGTAAACATAAGGACACAGGAAATGTGTCAAGGCCGACAGGAAGCGGTGTAGCTTCCTAGGTCTAACCAACAGTAGTGTTATTCTCTTCAGGGGACTGTCACATTAAATTGACAGCATACAACTACTTTAAACAGTCTGGTGTTTATTTTGATGGCCTACCAATGTATACAGTGAGTTTCTTTGCCCTAGGTGTTGGGTAGACACTCGACAAGAAATGGAACAAAATTGAAAGGAGAAGATAGTAATAATAATGATAATAATAGTATTGATATTAATAATAATGATCCTTTCTACTGTAGGCTTAAGGCCTGAAATTTGGTGGTGGGAGGCAGTTGATTACATCAAACCATTGTTTCACTGGTACTTAATATATCTTTTTCTATTCTAGGGATAAAGCTTGAAATTTTTGGGGAGGGGGGGCGCATTCGATTAGATCGGCCCCAGTATGCAACTGGTACTTAATTTATCGGCCCTGAAAGGATAAAAGGCAAAGTCAACCTTGGTGGAATTTGAACTCAGAACATAAAGCCAGATGAAATACCGCTAAGCATTTTGCCTGGCATGCTAATGTTTCTGCCAGCTCGCTGCCTTTGGTTCTTAATTTATTGACCCCGAAAGGATGAAAGGCAAAGTTGACCTTTGCGGAATTTGAACTCAGAACATAGCAACGGGCAAAATAGCACTATGCATTTTTCCCAGCTTGCTAATTGTAATACACCGAGTTTGCAAAATGTTGTCATCACAATCAGACCATATATACAATATTACTAATGTATGTGTGTGTGTGTGTGTGTGTGCACACATGTGTATGTGTGTTCATGTAATTGCATGCATCTGTGTGTGTGTGTGTGTATGTGTAAACGTGTGTGTGTAAGTCCCTTCTCATTACTTTGATCATTATCAAAGTTATAACTGATTCAGAATGAGAGGATTAATATTTTTCTTGCAAAATAACTTCTCTAAAGTAAACACAAACATATTTTCTTAATTTTTCATTCTCTCCCCCTCTCTCTCTCTCACTCTCTCTCTCGCTCTCTCTCTCTCTCCATTTACTTCATTTTTGTTTCCTAAACATCACAAGAATTACCACTACCACCACCACCACCACCATTATTACATCCCACTTTTAAAAATCTCTGTTGTTTAACATTAAGAAGGTTTATCCTTTTAAAAACATGTTATCCACTTCTTGAATTTGCCAAAATAACTACCACTGCTGCTACCATTACTGTCACTGCTATGACAATGATGATGAGGATCAGCAGCAGCACCACCACCACCACCATCACTGTTCTTTATTATGTGCATATCATGCCAAGGTGTAATGTTGCAGGTGATGCAGTTGGTGCAGCTTGTCGCAAAACATTTCAACATTTCACTTCTTGAAAGTGTTTTTAAAGAATTTGTCTGCTTTGAGACATATCTTTCATGTGAATTATGACCAAGTTTCTGAGATGAAGTTTTACTTCCCAAATCATCGTCGTCATCATCATCATCACCATCGTCATCAACAATACCACCACCATTATTATTCAGGTCAATGCCTGAAATTGAACTCGGAATCTTGGCGTTAGTAGCCATGTGCTGTGGGCGTATGGCGTAGTAGTTAAGAGCGCGGGCTACTAACCCCAAGATTCCAAGTTCGATTCTAGGCAGTGACCAGAATAATAATAATATAATAATAATAATAATAACAACAACAATAACAACAACATCGAAAAATACCTTAGGAATGAGAACCCAGGTTCAAAATTTCTCCAAGACACCTGATGAAGGCTGGAGGATATATCAGCCAAAACGTTGTGTTAACAGCAAACAAGATGAGGACAAATATCCGTCAAATGTAAATAATGTACATAATTCTTCATCTCTTAAATATAGAACTGCAAAATATTCTGTTTTAAGTTCAAACCAGCCTGAGCTGACCTATCATATCTTATCCTACAATGTCATTGTATATCTTGAAGCTATGAGATAATGAATGATTAATTGAAAAATGCAACAGTGTTAGTATGGCCATGTAATGCGTATGAACGAGAACAGTTGCATCAAGAGGTGCCGTTCTCTAATTGTAGAGGCAACATGTGAAAGAGGTAGACCCAGGAACATGTGAGACAAAGTGGTGAGAAAGGATCTATAGATATTGGGATTCACAGAGGGGATGACAAGGGACTGAGACTCCTGGCGGTTTGCTGTGCTTGAAAAGACATGTCAGACTAAGTAAAAGTGTAGTTGCCCTTGCATACAGGCTTGTCCCTTGCAACTCTTTTTTGAGCTGAGCATCCTTAATCTTGCAGGTTTGGAAGTGCTGGTGCTATGTAAAAGGAACTTGTGTCGGCGCCGTGTAAAAGTGCCCAGTACACTCTGTAAAGTGGTTGGTGTTAGGAAGGGCATCAAGCCATAGAAACCATTCCAGAACAGTCATGGAGCCTAAACAGCCCTTCAGCTGGTCAACTTCTGTCAAACCGTCCAAGTTATGCCAGCATGGAAAACTGATGTTAAATGATGATGATGATGAGGAGGAGCATTGGGGGAGTGGTGGTGTTGGCAAGCTAAGATGGGTGTATATTTTATTGATGTCACAAAATATGGAAAACAAAAATCATCAGCTTCTTTCCTCCGTTTCCGTCAGCTGGATTTGAACTCAGTTTAAGAGAATATAGAATTTGATCTCATTTGATCTGGTCTGACTTTAGTACTCTGTCGGTTATCTCTGTATCATTGTAATTGCATCAATTATTAAATTGAAACCGAGCATAGAATTATCCTCAAATAACATAGATTGTTGTAACCTGGTAGTTTTTGGATTATTTTGTGAGTTACGTGTCAGAAAGATGGAATTAACTGACTGAAAGCTGTGAAAATATTTGCAGTTGCCAACACCGTCGTTGTCATCATCATCACCATCACCACCATCATCATCATCATCATCATCATCATCACATTTGCCACCACCTTTGTGCTAGTATTCATTATTATCATGGTCACCATCATCATCATCACTAACACCATTATCATCATCATCATCATCCTCACTGCCACCACTACCATTTCCACCACCAGCAATACCACTATCATCATCACCTTCCTCCTCCCCCTCCTCCTCCTCCTCATCATCATCATCTTCATCATCATCATCATCATCATCATCTTCATCATCATCATCATCATCTTCATCATCATCATCATCATCATCATCTACTGAAACAGCAAACAGGGAAAGTAAAAAAAAAAACACCACCAACAACAACAATAACATAACAACAGCAATAACAACGCAGAAACGACTTCAATTACGTTTAAATAGCTGGAGGGATTAAGAAAAGCTAACTCACTAAA
>NC_068989.1:71475599-71477975 GCF_001194135.2 Octopus bimaculoides | reverse complement strand
TTAGGAAAGTAGTTATGACATCATCATCATCATTATCATCATCATCATCATCATCATCATCATCATCATCATCATCACCATCATTACCACTGCCACCACTATCATCATCATCATCATCCCCACCACTATCAGCACCTTCACCATCAGTATCACCATCAGCACCATCACCACCATCACCACGACCACCACCACCACCACCACCATCATCATCATCATCATCATCATCATCACCATCAGCAGCAGCATCACCACTATCACCACTTCCATGGTCACCATCACTACCACCACCACCACCACCACCATCATCATCACCACCACCATCATCATCATCCCTGCTGACATCTGACCTCTGACCTCAACATATAAAGTCTGCTATCTCTACATCAGTCCAGCAGTTATGACATCATTAATCTTACTTTCAGTCATAGACAAACTATGTACCTTATGACATTATCTATATTCATATCTTTTATCACACACACACACACACACACACACACACACACACACACACACACACACACACACACACACACAATTAGCATTTCCTATCCTCTTAATGACTCTTAAGCCTGATTGTTCATGGATAGATACCTCTGATCATAAAAGGTCACAACATTAATTTTACTCACCGTTGCTCTGTTACAGAATATAATGTTTGTCATTTTTTAAATCTTTATAATGTGTCATAAGAAGAAGCATTTGAAAAAAGTACTGGCATCAGAAAGGACATCCAACTGTGAAACACTACCTCATGTAACCCTGTCCAACACATGCCAGCATGGAAAGCCAGATGTAAAAATTATGACTTAAATATATTCAGATCTATCTATTTTCTCACCTGAACTCTTTTGGTATCAGGATGCTTTGCAGGATTATGGGTTCTCAGTGGTTGGGTTTCATATCCTGCCAACAACTCTACTCAGAAAGCAGGATGTGTCCTGTTACTTGTATGATTCAGGAGTGCCAGCTCAGACCGTTTGATCATTTTTGCTCGATTTTCCAAGCTAGACCCTTGCTTACCATGTTCCCTTCACTGGGGATCTGGTTGGGTTGATGGCTCGTGTGTTGCTCAGCCATATGCTACATGAAATACAACAATATATATATATATATATAGGAGTGGCTGTGTGGTAAGTAGCTTGCTTACCAACCGCATGGTTCTGGGTTCAGTCCTACTGCGTGGCATCTTGGGTAAGTGTCTATTATAGACTCGGGCCGACCAAAGCCTTGTGAATGGATTTGGTAGACAGAAACTGCTCGTCGTATATATATATATATATATATATATATAGATGTATGTATGTATATGTATATATATGTATTTGTATATATATGTATATATATATATATGAGTCAACGACTATTGAAAAGGGTGCAAGAGACAACGAAAATTTTAGGAAAAATAAATAACTAAATGAGTGGAAACTTTACTGGTGAGTGTGTTAAATAATAAGGCACTAAAAGAGAATGACTTTCCCCACACACGACAAAACATGCTTCAACACACAAACTCACAGAAAGAATCTTGCAAACCAAATCCAGAAACGATGAGTTTATAAATATATGCATATATATCGTTGCTATTATGTTAAACTGTCGTATGTCCAAATTTAGCCAAATGTGTTTTTTTCAGTATTTACTTTTGCTTACAGTAGTCGGTTCTTTTGGTCAAACTATCGTATCTCCACCTGCTTCAGATGCCAAGATATCCAAAGTTGTGGAAGTGAATACAACAGTTTTGCTATAGAATAGTGAAACTATTTTATCGTTTTGGACTTATGACACTTTTGTATGATAACAACGATGTCCACACACACACACACACACACACACACACACACACACACACACACAAACAAACATAATAGCAACCAGCCACTCTATGTTATTTCAAAGTTCTTTTTTGTTTTATTTATGCTAAGTACCTTAGTCATAAATATTCTGCACTCGTTTTTTTTAGATATGCCTTAATCTTATGCCTGCTGGAGTCAAGGTAGGGCAACTGCTATGCTGAGGACGTCTGTTGAGACAGAAGCATGTTCACAGCTGTCCTCTTCTCTCCATATATGTCTCTGTCCCTCTATCATAATTTAGCCTTTCAGTGTCTGGCACAAAGCCCCATCTCTCAATACTGCACTCCCTCTCTGCCAAGGTGTCTTGTTGTATGTGTTACTTGATGATCTAACTGATGTTGGTGCTATAAGAACATCTAGTCATTGAAACCTTACTAAAGCAGATAGTGGAGTTCAGCCATGTTCTCTGACTCATTGAGTTTTGTCAAATTGTCCAATCCATACCAGCATGGACAACGGATGTTAAATGATGATGATGATGATATGTATACACACACACACACACACACACACACACACA
>NC_068989.1:71472766-71475105 GCF_001194135.2 Octopus bimaculoides | reverse complement strand
AAATAACAGCCAGACAGCTGGTCTCCATCAAGTCACAGCCCTACCACCTTAAGAGAAGAAAAAAAAGCAAATGGGCAGGACATATTGGATAAAATGATGGTTATATAGTCTGTTTGTGAAAAACCAAAAATTGACAAAATAGTCTCAGCTAGATTGTCTTCTGATTTTAGATCTTCATGATCAGAAATAACCTGCAGCCAAACAACAATATCATCATCATCATCAGCAGCAGCAGCAGCAGCATCAAATACAACAGTAACAACTACAACATTTTTTCCTTGTCAGATGCTTTTTCCTCTCCTCAGTTGCCATTATATAAATTAGAATTTCTTTAAATGTAATTTCTCCTAACGATCAGTTTGTTTTAATTTATATCTTTCAACTATCACACACACACACATACGCACATACACATCACATCACATCACATCACTGTGAAACACTCTTGTACACATATACAACATTCCATTTTCAGATTGGAAAACTGAAATATTGGCAAGGCATTCTGATGTAATAAATAAATCAGTGTTATCTCCCCTTCCTGTTTCTGTCACTCACCAAAATTACAGCCTTGTAATTATTGAAATAAAAAAAAAACAAAACAAAAAAAAAGACCTAAATTTTTGTTTTAAAATTGTTTATGGGAGGTCAAAGGAGCAATAAAGAATTCATTGGAACTGCAGTTTAGTTATGTGTTATGATGATTAAAAAGAAATTTTAATTTTTCATAACCTGCTCTTGCATGTTTGCATTGACAAGAAGCTCACTTTACAACTGTGCAGTTTTGGGTTCAATCTCGCCATGTGGCACCTTGGGCAAGTATCTTCTGAAACCCTGGGCCAACCAATGCTTTGTGAGAGAAGTTGATAGACATAAACTGTGTACAAACCTGTCACATGTAGGTGTGTGTGTAAACAGGAGCACCTGTCAGGATCCTATTTATGAGTTAAATGGATTTCCCAGGGTTAGAGGAAGATCCCACTATTTTTGACAAAGTCATGGGGAAGGCAGATCTTCTAAGAGAAAGGTACTCTGACATAAAATTTGCTGTTAAAATAATTGTCTGTGTGATAAGAAGCTTGTTTCCCAACTACATGGTTCTTGGTTCAGTTCCACTGCATGGCACCTTGGGCAAATGTCTTCTATTATAGCCTCGGGCTGACCAAAGCCTTGTGAGTGGATTTGGTAGACGGAAACTGAAAGAAGCCCGTCATATATATGTGTGTGAGTGTGTGTGTATTTGTGTATTTGTGTATCCGTGTTTGTCCCCCTACCACTGCTTGACAACGTGAAATAAAGTGTCTTGCTCAAGGACACAGTGCATTGAGAGGAATTGAACTCATGACCTTACAATCATGAGCTGAATACCCTAACCACTAAGCCATGTGCTTCTAGAAGTAGTATTGCTAAGCAAAGAGTGCCTTGGGCTGAACATTACTTTGTGCCAACCTTGCAAACCCAGCACTTTTCGTACAGAGTCATGTTGTTTATTAATCACAAAAATGAAAATTTCTTCGTTATACAGAAAAAAACAAAACAAGAATGCAAAGAAGAAATAAAAGAAAATAAACAGACAAATAAAAAAATCAAATAAATAACAAACAAACAAACACTTATTAAGTGAATAAAACAAACCAACAAACACATATTTTATAATGCCTTGTCAGTTCAAGTTATTTTTCTATGAATATTGGTATTTTTTAAAGTGTTTTTTTATTCGCGTTTTGCATTAAATGTGTGATTTTTATTATTTTTAGTTTGTATAAGTGTGTGTAGTGGTGGTGGTGGTGGTGGTGGTATTTTGTTTCTTTCCTGATGGCTTCTAGATTGTTCTTTTGACTTTTGTGAGAATGTACACTAATTGCTATGGAAAATAATTTCAGTACTCTAATTGCTAAGAAAAATAATTGCGATATTTACTATACACACGAAGATGTTACCTTAATTTCATTTCATTACACAGACAAGACAACCAACTTTTCTTTCACCTTCACAGTTCTTTTCTAGATTTTCCTTTCTGAATATCGCATTGATTTATTGTTTGATCATCTTTATGTCATCGTACTCCACATCACAATTACCGTTATTGCTACTACTGATCCTGCTATTGCTGCTGCTGCTGTTTATGGTTGTTGTTGTCATTGATGCATATTTACATGTGGTGTTCCTTTCTTGAGGAACACTACCTGAATGGTCCAGTGACTTTAAATACCTATTTGTTATGAGCAACAGAGGCAGCATTAGTTCAAAATAGCAATCTGAGTAACATACTTAAAGCATCATTATCTCTCCCTCTCTCTCTCTCCCTCTCTCTCTCTCCCTCTCTCTCTCCCTCTCTC
>NC_068989.1:71469374-71472645 GCF_001194135.2 Octopus bimaculoides | reverse complement strand
TCTCTCTCTCTCTCCCTCTCTCTAAAAAAAAAAGCAGGAAAAATAATCCAGAATCGGTACTGGATTGATCCCCAAATCTAATCAGTTTGTGCCAGTTACAAAGCCAAACATCCCTGAAAGTTTCATCTGAATCTATCCAGCGGCTCTTGAGATATCTTGTCCACGGACAAACAAACAAACAGGACTGAAAACAATACCTCCGCTAAGGCGGAGATAATAATAAAGTTATTTAGTCAGGGATGACCTACAGCTAAATAACAAAAGTAACATAGTTCATATTTTCTCTTTCATTTTCTCCTCCACTTCATGCTCCCCACCCTCAGGGTTCATAATCTTGCTACTGCATGGCGTCCTCACCAGTGCTGGAGGTGCCAAAAAAATAAATAAACAAAAATGCACCCAGTACATGCTGGCATCATGAATGGCATCCAGCTGTAGAAACCATGTCAAAGCAGACACTGGAGTATTATGCAGTCCTTAGACCCATTGGATTTCGTCAAACATAGAATATGGAATATATCCATTAAATAATGGTAATAACAATCATGATGGTGATGGTGGTGATGGGAAAAGTGATGCTGACAACAGTGGTGATGTGTGTGTGTGTGTGTGTGTGCTTGCACATATAAAGGACATGTTATGTCTTGTAGTAGAATTCTCTTTACTCATCTAGCGAGAACTTACAAAGCAATATTTCTTTTTTTTTTTTTGTTTTCTTTCCCATTATCTATTCATAACTCTTAACATCTACACAAGCATCTATATATGTCTTATATGTGTCTCTGGTTAAGCTTACACACGAAGGAGCTGCAATTTAGTTGATAGTATGCCAGATTCTTGGCCCGTGTAAATGAATTGATAACGTGTGCAAGCACGTGTGTATGGATGTGTATGTTTGTGTGTGTGTGCGTGTGTGTGCGCGTATGTGTGTGATCTGTCTACTACTTCTGCTAGCAGGCATTATCCTGTGTCCTTTGTGAAAGATAAATGATACTATTTGTAACCTATATGCACTTCCAATCTTGTGTTTGAACCATTCCTGTATATGTGTTCCTAAGTGGGACAAACTGATATGGTTCAAGTCTCCACATTACCTCCTGACTTGCTAGAAATAGTAGCTATGTTTTCTTCAAATTACACTCTATTGTCTTGTAAGTAAAAGAATGAAAAAAAAAAAGAAAAGAAAAGATGAAGGTGATATCATCATATTGAATAATATGGTTCTACATATAGGCCTGCCTGTGAGAAAATTTTAAAAATAGAAAAATTGATGGAATGGTCATGGTGGACTATGGCTAAATAGCAACAACAAGTGTAGGCGAGGGAGATAGATACATAGACACACACACACACATGCACACATACATTAGGAGAAAGGCAGATAAACACATGTATGCTTAATGCATATATTCACACAGAATTACAAATTACAGAGAACAGACTGAAGAAACAAAGTAAATGAAGTGAGTTACATAATAGTCTTATCTTGACAGCTGTTTCGGATGAACCATGGCTTATGTTGTAATCACATTCATACCTAGTACAGACCTATGATCTCATAAGTGTATATAAGATAAATTTTTATGGATCCATTAAATGAAGCCAGGCCACCCTCATCAGAAGAAAATGTCAAATGCCATATATATATATATATAAACACACAAACATACATACGTATATACATGTAATAATTTTATATTTGGGTATATATATGTTTGTGTTTGCATTTACACTTTTTTGGATGATGAAAAGCAGTATCATTGATATTTAGTTCCATTCTTTTATTTTCTCTGCTATGCTTGCCTCCTACACACACATTATATACACACACATTGGTCAATACATATACTCAAAAGGGTGGTGTGCTGGCAGAATCATTAGCATGCCAGGCGAAATGCTTAGTGGTATTTCGTCTGTCTTTACGTTCTGAGTTCAAATTCCACTGAGGTCAACTTTGCCTTTCATCCTTTCAGGGCCGATTAAATAAATACCAGTTAAGCACTGAGGTCGATGTAGTCGACTTAATCCCTTTGTCTATCCTTGTTTAGCCCCCTGTGGGCAATAAAGAAATAAATACTCACACACTCATGTAACGATATGCACATCCATCCATCAGTCAATACATGCATACATACATACATACATACATACATACATACATACATACATGCCTGTATTCATGACCCTCATCAAATGTCCATTTTGCCATGTTGGCATGAGTTGGCTGGGTCTCACAGCATCTCCACAGTCTGCTGCAGTCCTTCATCATTGAGCACCCACTGCAACAAAGGCAAAGCACCATCATTTGTTGGTTATGTATTGTTGAATGTTATGTATTTTGGCATATGTTTATTTCATTTTTACAGCTGAGTGCTCTTTCTGTTCCCAACCACTTTAGAGCAAGGATTGGGTACCTTTTATCATATCATTGGCTCTACAAGTGGCTGCTGAAAAGTTCCTGGGTTCAAGTGAAGAAAAATACAGGAGGATCAGTTAATCATGACTTTATTCAACATATTCCCCTCTCAGATCCACTTGCTTATTGCAGTGGTCCTTCAGTTTTTCTAAGTCCTATAAAAGAACTTGGAAGGTTGGGCCTCCAACCAAGCCTTTTGTAATACCCTTAAAGCCAGGAACTTTTGCAGCACCCCCTTGTAGAGCTGTGGTTCTCAACCATTTTTTGCCTATGGACCCCTTTGATTCCTCTTTTACTCATAGCCTCTTGATGTCTAAATATCCTATTTTGTTTTTGTTCAAATATTATTAGGAATTGCAATAAAAAATTGAAATATTATGTGCATGGTAGAAACATAACCAGTTTACTGCACCTAACAAATTCTAAGAATAACATCTTACATGGACCCCCCGAGGGTCATATGAGCCCTAGTTGAGAACCATTGGAATTGTCTGTGCCAGAAATCAGAACTACAATTCAAGACTAATGTTCTGCCCTGCATCAGTTTTATTTCAGAGTTACTGGTCTTTTAGGTGGCTTGTCTGCGCTGCAACTTCCAGATTTTGTGTCTCCTCATTCATTCATTCCTGACAGCATAATTATGGTCACTTCTGATTCGATCTGAAGACAAATAAATAGGCGCACACATGCACATGCACATATGCATGCGCATTCACACAACCCTTTTGTTACCATATTTCTATTGACATGTGGAGGCGCAATGGCCCAGTGGTTAGGGCAGCGGACTCGCGCTCATAGGATCGCGGTTTCGATTCCCAGACCGGGCCTTGTGAGTGTTTATTGAGCAAAAACACC
>NC_068989.1:71464171-71468624 GCF_001194135.2 Octopus bimaculoides | reverse complement strand
ACACACACACACACACACACACACACACACACACACACACACACACACACTCACATACATACCCACACACACACATATGTTTGTATATGTATATACATACATATAATCCCTTCCACTCTCTGTCTCTTTTCTCTCTCTCTCTCTCTCTCTCTCTTCCTGTCTTTTTCTCTTTAGTCCTCTCTCACTCTTGTTCCACTCTCCCTCTCTCTCTTCCTTGCCCTTTATCCTATCTTTCTCTCCTTTTCCCTCTCACTCTCTTTCCCAATTTAAATATTCTGATATTCTTTCTTACAAAAATATTAGCTAACAAGAAAAGTAGTTATTCTTTCACTCTCCCTCCCTCCTCCCCCTCTCTTTCTTTCACTTTGTTCACTCTCCTTCTCTGTTCCTTTTCTCTATCTGTTCCTTACTCTCTCTTTTCTCTCTCTATCTCTGATAGCCTCTCCTCCTTTCCCCCTCTCTATTCTTTTATCTCTCTCTTTCTCTCTCTCTATTTTGGTTTCTCTTTCGTTCACTTTTCTCTCTTTTATTCCTGATTCTTCTCTTCTTTATTCTCTACTCCCTTTCTCTCTATATCTCTCCTTCTCGTCCCATTCTTTCTTTTCACATTGTTTCTTCCTTTTCATCATCATCATCATCCTCATCATCATCACCACCACCATCATTACTATTTTCTTTTATACTATTATTACAAAGATGAAAGTGCTAAGCAACAAGGGAAAAATGCTAACATGGAGGTGGTGGAGATACTGCGGCTACGAAGGAAATGAAGAAGAAAAAACATTAAGAACAAGCGCTTGGCCCTCACTCCCACCCCTCATGTGAAAACCAAAAATAATAAGTGAAAAAAAATTAGAAAAAATAAAACAAAAAGAAATTAACAATTAAACAAAAGAAGGAAACTGAATAATGGCTGATAAATTTCTTCTTCTCTTTGGCAACAGCCAGAAGAATTTGCAAGGGAGAAAAATACGGTTTGGTTGGTGTTCCGCCAGGGAATATTGTGCAGATCTCAGAATATCTCTTGGTGGTTCTAAATTTGGCAGAGAGGGAGAGAAGGAGAGAGAGAGAGAGAGAGAGGGAGAGAGATGCACACAGAGGAGAGAGAGTGAGAAGTATCTTGCAGATGAAATCAATTTCACAATTCTTTCCCAAATATGTATTTTTAAATTAACTTTTGACAACATGTATAAAAAACAAATGAAATAATAGACCCCTCCTAGGGTTGACACTTTTGTAGTTCAGGTTATAGTAGTAACTGATGGTCTACTGAGCTGCACTATCATGTAATGTACATAAGTATATACATACTTACATGCACACACATACACACATATAATTGTATGTGTGTAAACATCATTATCATCATCATTTAATGTCTGCTCTACATGCTGGCATGGGTTAGACAGTTTGACTGGAGCTGATGAGCCAGAGAGCTGCACCAGGTTCCAGTCTGATTTGGCATGGTTTCTATGGCAGGATGCCCTTCCTAATGCCAACCACTCCAGGAGTGTAATGGGTGCTTTAATGTGCCACTGGCACAGGTGCCATTTACATGATACCAACAATGACCACAAATATATATCCCTCCATGTAGATGATGGCCCTGCTTGATCTGTAGAAAAAGTATAGGTAGAAACTCCATAAGATGTACCCGGTGTAAGCTATGGACACAAGAGTTGCAGTAATATCAAAGGAAGGCTAACTGGAAAGATAGTTTTTGTGTGTGGAAAATGCTCAGGGGCAATAATCACTGAAAATGTGCGGAAAACGGTTTCTGTCACATTCCAGGGGAAAAACTACAAGTAGTTGATAGCTTCCATTACCTAGGTGACTAAGTCAGTAGCGGGGGTGTTTGCTCTGAGGTTGTAGCTGCTAGAATAAGAATAGCCTGGGCAAAGTCAGAGAGCTCCTACCTCTGCTGGTGACAAAGAGCCTCTCGCTCAGAGTAAAAGGTGACTGTATGATGCATGTGTGCAAACAGCCATGCTACATGGCAGTGAAACATGGGCTGTGGCTGCTGAAGACATGTGTAAGCTTGCAAGGAATGAAGCTAGTATGCTCCGCTGGATGTGTAATGTCATTGTACATACATGATAGAGTATAAGTACCCTGAGAGAAAAGTCGGACATAAGAAGCATCAGATTTGGTGTGCAAGAGAGAGACGACTGCGCTGGTATGGTCATGTGTTACATATGAATAAGGACAGCTGTGTGATGAAGTGTCACACCCTAGCAGTAGAGAGAACCTGTGGAAGAGGTAGACCCAGGAAGATCTGGAATGAGGTGGTGAAGCACAACCTTTGAATGTTCGGCCTCACCGAGGCGATGGCAAGTGACCGAGACCTTTGGAGATGTGCTGTGCTTGAGAAGACCCAGCAAGCCAAGTGAGACCGTAACCGTGGACTATGTCAGTGCAACATAACCAGCCCATTTGAGAGTTCTCGTCAATCATTGGGTAATAAACTGTGCTTGCGAAGACCTGTTGAGGCAAGTGAAGTCGTTGTCGTGGCTGATAACACTACCGCCTGATTGGCACTTGTACCTGTGGCACGTAAAAAGTACCATTCGAGCATGGCCGATGCGAGTGCCACCTGACTGGCCCTCGTGCCGGTGGCATGTAAAAAGCACCCACTACACTCTCAGAGTGATTGGCATTAGGAAGGGCATCCAGCTGTAGAAACCTTACCAGATTGGATTGGAGCCTGTTGCAGCCTTCTGGCTTGCCAGCCGCCAGTCAAACTGTCCAACTCATGCCAGCATGGAAAGCGGATGTTAAACAACGATGATGATGATGATGATGATATCTATATTTATCTATTCATGCATATATATATATATGTGTATATAGGTACAGTACAAATATATATATATATATATATAAATAGATATATATATGTATGCATATTGTATATCTGCATAATTGTAATTATATATAGATGTGCATATATGCATATATACACAACACACACACACATACATATGTGCAGACACACACACACACATACAAATCTATTTATATTTCACATAGTATTAATGTGACCATTTGTATTCAAGTTATAATCTTATTCCTCAGTCTTTTTTCCCCTCACACATGCCCTGTACACACATAATTCTATACAAGTATACCCTGTCTCTGTCTGTCTGTCTGTCCTTCTCTCTCTGTCCCCCTATCACTATCACTCTCTCTCTCTCTCACACACATACACACAGAATTGATTTCCTTTCCTTTTTACCTCTCTGTAACATAAAGTTTCTGAGTGACATTTTAATTAAAACTTTATCACAAGAATATCTACATTCAATTATATAAATACCATATTTGATATGCAAGTGCAACCTGCTTTGACAAAAGTATCATAAGCTGAGCACAGTCAGAGGAAAAGCTAGTTCTCTTCTTCCTCAGGCTGTTTTATTCCAAGCTTATTTTTATCTTCAGCATGATTCCCTTGTTGTAGTAGTTCTGTGGTACGCAAAGCTGTGTAGTTTAAGAAATTCAATCATGTTATTTCAGGTTTGATCCCAGCACCTTCAGCATCTCTTGCCTTGACTTCAGATCAATTAACATCTTGTTAACTAGAATTTGGTAACTAGAATTTGGTAACTAGAAACTATGATGTAGCTGTGCTGTGTTTGTGTGTGTGTGTGTGTGTATTTTATTTTACTTGTTTCAGTCATTTGACTGTGGCCATGCTGGAGCACCTCGAAGTATTTTTTGCTGAACAATTCAACCCCAGCATTTATTTTTTAGCCTAGTACTTGTTCTATCAGAGGTGTAAACAAACCTACACCGGTTGCCAAGCAATGATGGGGGAACAAAGACAGACACAAAAACACACACACATAGATATATGCATATATAAATATACGACAGGCTTCTTTCAGTTTCCGTCTACCAAATGCTATCACAAAGGCTTTGATCAGCCCCGGTTTATAGTAGAAGACATTTGACCAAGGTGCCATGCAGTGGGACTGAACCCAGAACCATGTGGTTGGGAAGCAAGCTTCTTACCACACAGCCACACCTGCGTAAATGTCAAACAATGAGAATGAGTGCTCAACACCACATTGGGGGATAAAGATTCTTTATTTGTGTATTAGGCTACCATTGGTTTCATGTTAAGAAAATATCTTAATATGTTAACAATTTTTCAAGCTGATCCCTTGGAGGAATGGTGTTCGTCTCCATTTTATAAGTATATGTATATAAAATTAGAGCTGTTCTTTCTTTGGTGTGTGTGTGTGTGTGTGTGTTTTTGCCCAAGGGGAGATATTACCTAACTCTGAAACAGGTGATGGTTAGCAATAGGAAGGGCATCCAGCCATAGAAAATTTGCTTCATTGAATATTGTCTTTGAGCATTGAAAAGTCAGTGTTAAAACAATGATGAGGATGATGCTAAATGCACTTATATGTGTGTGTGTGTGTGTGTGTGTGTGTGTGTGTGTGTGTGT
>NC_068989.1:71462989-71464016 GCF_001194135.2 Octopus bimaculoides | reverse complement strand
AAAAAATGAGTAATCCTGTGATGGACCAGTGGACCAGCCTTGTGAGCCTATGACTCAACAAGGACCTTTGATCCTGTTTTGATATACAAAGGGCTTCTTTCAGTTTCTGTTGACCAAATCCACTCACAAAGCTTTGGTTGGCCTGGGGCTATTATAGAAAACACTTGCCTAAAGTACTATGCAATGGGACTGAACTTAAAACCACATGGTTGGGAAGCAAAACTTCTTAACCACACAGCCTTGCCTTCATTCAAAAGAAGCATTAGATTCTTGAAACTTTCAGTTAGATAAGAAAATCCTGCTCCAAGATTTTCAGAGTATACTACTCAGATGGTTATCTTTCAAAATAACGAAATAATCAAATCAAGTTTCAACTTGTAAAAGCATTTATTTTGTTTTCTGATTCCCAAAATAACACTTCTTGAAGAAAATTTATTTAATTTACTTGCAATTTGAGAAAAACCGCAAAAAAGAAAAATTAAATTAATGAATAAATGGAACAAAGAAAAAGAGCTTATTTCTTTGTATTTTCACATTTTTTTGCGTATTGATTTTATTTTATTTTATTTTTAGTCTTCCTTGCATGTGGCATAGTGGTTGAAGTTAAGAACATGGTTTCGATTCTGAGACTGGGTGGTGCATTGTATTCTTCAACAAAACACTTCATTTGACATTGCTTCAATCCAGGAAGCCACAAAAATAAGTTCTGCCAATAACTAGGAAGTTAACGCTACAATGGACTAGCATCCCATTCAGGGGATAAGTCTTGTAATCTCTGTCACTCCAACACCATTGAAACCAAGGTTAAGCTCTGGTTTATAACTCCTAGACGTCACAACAGATCTATTTCTTAGTCTTGTTATAAAAGAATCTTCTTTTATTGTTTACTTGTTTCAGTCATTAAACTATGGCCATGCTAGGGCATCGTCTTGAAGAATATTTAGTTGAACAAATCGACCTCAGTACTTTATTTTAAAGCTTGCTACTTATTCTATCAAATCTCTTTTGCCAAACCACTAAGTTACAG
>NC_068989.1:71462134-71462868 GCF_001194135.2 Octopus bimaculoides | reverse complement strand
TCTGTCTACTAATTTCACTCACAAAGCTTTGCTTGGCCTGAAGCTATAGTAGATGACACTTGCCCAAGATGCCATGCAGAGGGACTGAACCCAGAATCATGTGGTTGGGAAGCAAGCTTCTTACCACACAGCCATGCCTGCACCTAATCATCTAAGTTCAATTCACTTTGAGACTTATGGTCTTCCATATTTTAATTGTTGTTTAAACTGCCTTCCATATCCACTCGTTGTATATATTACATGAGCTCATTATAGTTTGGAGTCGGAGGTGGTGCTTACACACATCAGGGACAGGAACAGGAACAGGAACACCCTCAGTGACTTTTCCTTCGTTCTTGACATTTTGTCCTGTATTATTTTCAAACATCTTTCACCTCTTTGACACATTGTCACAACATGAAACCTGCAAATCCTTGCATTTATTTAGATTCCGTTTTTTGTTTTTTGCTTTTTTTTTTTTCTATGAATGCCAAACAAAAAAAAAAGAACAAAATAAAAGGGGAAACGGAAAAGAAAAGTTCTTTTCTGTATCTGCTGTATTCAGAGATAAATAGATAAATAGATAGAAAGAAAGTATGTGATAGAGGTAGAGAGGAAGATAGTGGGGTGGGAATTAAGAAGGGGTGGAGATGGAGAGGTTACAGAAGGTTTATTTTTGTTGTTTTTGTGGATTTTTCTTTTTTGTTTTCCTCTTTGAATATTTGCTGAAAGGATGTTTTTGTCTATAGTATGTT
>NC_068989.1:71456438-71461446 GCF_001194135.2 Octopus bimaculoides | reverse complement strand
TTTATATATATATGTATGTTTATATATAGATATAGATATATGTGTATGTTTGTGTGTGGACCCAGTATATATTTATTTATCTATATATTTATTTATTTGCATCGAGTTAAGTTGAAGAAAAAGAATAAGCAAAATAAATTAATAATCAAATAGAAAAACAATAGTAAAAAAAGCAAGAAAAAAAACCCTAATCAATAAACTTCCCGGCTTGTTATCATCACAGATACTCCCCCGCTCCTCACACACATTCTCATTATATGTGTGTGTGTGTGTGTGTGTGTGTATGCACATGCATATAGATATACACACATAACTACACATGTATTTAAGCTTACGTACACATGTACCTCTCCACATACATATATTTTCTTGCACACATATGTATAGACATGCACACACACACATATACACATACACATATACCCTCCCACTCACTAAACCATACATGCATTTATACCTACATGTGCACACATGGCCATGTATAAACACACAGACACGCACACACACAAGCATGCATGCACATACACACACTTATAAACCAGACACTCTCACACAAACATACATGCACATTTATATCCCACATGTGCCAACATAACCATATATGCATACACACACACACACACACACTAAAATACCACAGATACACTCATGCATAATCATGCATACACACATACCCGTACAACCACACACACACACACACACACACACAAGCAAACGCATGACACGTGCACCCACATAAGCATCCTTTAATGCTCTTTTTCCATGCTTCCATAATTCGGGTGGGTCTGCAGTATACCCGGGCTACCACCACTACCACCACTATCCCTGCTACTACCACCACTATCACAACAACAATCGCTACTACCATCACCATCACAACAACAATCACTACTACCACCACCATCACAACAACAATCGCTACTGCCACCACTGCTACCGCTACCACAACCACTACTACCACCACCACCACTACTTCTACTACCACTACTAATACCGCCACACTCATTACCACCACCACTACCACCACCATTACTGCTACCACCACCATTACTGCTACCACCACTACAACTATCACTCCTTCCGCCACCCCCACTATCCTTTCATGCATTTTAATACTACACCATTTTATCTTTGCAATCCAACTTTTTAAGGTTTGATCTAACCACATCATTTCAAGACCTATCTTTCGCTTGCGACTATTCTACATCATTAATTTATATCAACCTTTTCAACCATGCACGCATGCCTCATCATGTTTTTGTTTTTTTTGCTCTTTCTTTCGTGTTTTTTTAAAATTTTTTTATTTTGTCGTGTTCTTTTACCCATATCAAACCGGCTCGATTGTAATAATAATAATGTAGTCCCAGATACACTAAATGACAGGAATCGGTCACGGTTTCTATGGCTTTGATCGTGGGATCTGCTCGACTCTGGGAATGACTAAATTATAACATGAACAATTGACAACAATAACAACAACAACAACAACAACAATGACAACAACATCTGTTTATCAGAGACTTTATATTTTTACGATGTTAATTCTATATTGTGTTATGTGGAGACTGGCACGTCGAAGAACGGACCCAGTGTTTCCTCTGCATGTCATGAAAAAACGGCAACTAAAAGAGCTTGAGGTAGGAGTTGCACTCCAGCCTCGTAAAAGCCTCACCAGTAACAACAACTACCCAAAACAGACCCATGGGTTGGAGGGTTGTTGCCTGAGTGGTGTAGAAGTGTCATTCATCAGAAATAGTAGGGAATCACCAACAAATGGGGGATGCAGCGACGCACTCTTACAGTGTATACTCCTCATACTACTACTACTACTACTACTACTACTACTACTACTGCTACTACTACTACAATGAGAATTCCAGTTGATCCGATCGATGGAACAGCCTGCTTGTGAAATTAACGTGCAAGTGGCAGGGCACCCCACAGACACATGTACCCTTAATGTAGTTCTTGGGGAGATTCAACATGACAAAGAATGTGACAAAGCTGGCCCCTTGGAAATACAGGTACCACTCATATTTGCCAGCTGAATGGATTGATGCAATGTGAAATAAAGTGTCTTGCTCAAGGACACAACATGTCATAGGGAATTGAACTCATGACCTTGTAATCATGAGCCAAATAAACCACAAGTCTTCACACTATTGCTGCTACTACTACTACTATATTGCAGGTGCATGGCCTAGTGGTTAGGGTGTCGCACTCATGATTGTAAGGTTGTGGTTTCAATTCCTGGACCAGACAGTATGTTATTCTTGAGCAAAATGCTTCATTTCATATTATGTATTAGCCAGAATGGTGTCCTCATCTTGCTTGTTGTTTTCACTAGGTTTCAGCTGTTGTATACTACAGCCTTCTTCAGGTGTCTGGGATCAAACTCCAAACCTCTAGGTGATTTCACTGCATTAACTAGGACCTTTGTCCACTATGCTAAACCCGTAGTCAGTGACAGAGTAATTTATTATTAAGGCTTATAAACTTCCATTGACCATTGATGTCTTATGTTGGCTCCTCACTGATTGGATAATACAATTCTATATTTCTGAGATTAGGAATTTTATATATATACATAGATCAGTTGAACTGGTGTCCTCATCTTGGTTGTTGCTTTCAGTACATTTCAGCTGTTGTGTGCTCCAGCCTTCTTCAGGTGTCTTATGATTTGCCTTAGTGCCTTAGAATTATATTTCATTTCATCTTTGCTCCAGTCCACTAAGCTGGCAAAAATGAATTCCAGTGAAAGCTGGGAAGTTAATCCCATGACAGTCTGGCATCCCATTCAGGAAAGTGGGGAGCGTTGTAACCTCAATGACTTCTACACTATGGAAGCAGGGTGAAGCTCCAACTTTATGAATCCTAGGCATAATGACAAACCTAAGTCTGAGTCTATACTGTACCAACCTCCTGCTTTAAATGTGTCAATGCAAGATGCATTTAGTTTCTGTTGCAGCTTCATCATTGCACCTGTTTAATGCACTGCTGTAGTGTAATGTTTGTTTTTACTTTCCAAATTATAATTAAAGTAATAATTAAATTACTGCAGATGATCATTTGCATTAAACAATCATTCCATCAGATGGTCATTTTGTCAGAAGAACATTTTGCTAGATGATCATTTCGTTAGATGATCATTTTGTCAGATGGTATATTTGGTGCTTAATTATCATGTATCATCAATACAAGATGGTATCTCTGAATGTATACAGCAGTTTAAGGTGTTCCAAACAACACATCCAATTTAGGGTGGATGTGCTAATTATAATTCATTATAAACACTACTCCTATCACTAGTAGCTAATTTATTCATAGCCTGCTGGCTGTTGCATGACATCACTGACTGCTTTGCCAATATTATATTAGATTGGTTCGACTGATCTTTGTTCTGGCATTCAGTGTGAGGGTCAATTGATCTTTGTTCTGGCATTTGGTGCAAAGTTGGCTATCACTGATGATCCACTGGTGCAGATGATCATTTCATCAGCCAATATATTTAATGCTTAATTAACACATATCAACACAAGATGGTAACTCTGGACAAATACAACAGTTTAAGACATCCTAAACAATGCATCCATTTTAGATTGAATGTGCTCATTATTAGTAATTAAATTGAAGTAAAGATAAATTAAAAAATAATGGTGGTTCTTTCTTAGCAGTCTCTAGACACTTCTAAATCAAAGCTTGTTAACTTAACCTTCAGATGCCAACTTAACTGAGACCAGCAATACAAAACTTGCATCATCATCAGAATAGATGGGATGGTTTGACAAAAGCCAGGTAGAAGCCTGCACCAATGTTGGTGTGTTTATGATCCCCTAACTTAGTGGTTTGGCAAAAGTGACTGATAGAATAAGTACTAGGCTTACAAAGAATAAGTCCTGGGGTCGATTTGCTTGACTAAAGGCGGTGCTCCAGCATGGCCGCAGTCAAATGACTGAAACAGGTAAAAGAGTAAAAGAAAAAATATATATATATATACAGGGTGGCCCAAAAGTTGGTTTACAGTTATTGAACTATTTCTTTCACATTCATATATTAACAGTTTAGATCTTAATTATAAAAAAAATATGAAACCATTATTCTATGCTAATTTAGTTAATTCTGTCAAGGTCCCTTTTCAGTTTGTAAGATAGAAATTTAAATGTAATAAAATGATTTACAAGAAATTCAAAGTGCCTCTGCGATAACTTGTAAACCTACTTTTGGGCCAACCTGTATATAAAAAATATATATAAAAGATATGTTTAAAATGTCCTTAAAAAGGGTGGGAAAATATTGACAAGATGTTCATATTTGGAATGTCTTTGATCATGCGGTTCTCTTCAGAGATGATCTGCAGTTGAATAAGAACTTGTATGGCTGTCAAAAGAGGAAAAGGAAAAAAAAAAAAAAATCTGAAATAAGACTGCATTGAAAACCTGCCCCTGTGCCATGCATGTCCTACACATTATCCACAACCTCTGGCATCCTAGCAGAACAAGGAACCATTCTGTAATATAGTGTGATGACTGTTGTCTTATTAAAATGTCAGAATGACATCAACCTTCTTCACACTACCTTTTTCACAACCAATAACTGCCACCTTTCATTCTCTCTTTCCCTCCATACCTCTCTCCTTCTCTCTCTCTCTCTCTCTCTCTCTGAAGAAACAATGTACACACACAGAGACACACACACACACACACACACATACATGCACACATGCATAAGCACATATATGCATGCGTATATGTGTATGTATAAATCTCTGTCGTGCTTTCTCTTTAATCATTAGACATTATCTCCCTCTCACCCTTCCTATGTATGTATGCATGTATGTGTGTGTGTGTGTGTGTGTTTGTGTGTCTGTCTGTCTGTCTCTCTATATCAAACCATCTTTGTATCTATCCTATTTTCTTTCTTTCTATCTTTAAATAGCACTCTCTCTCCCTCTTTGACAATTAGGCACTCTTTCTGTCTCTTTCTCCCCCCCCCCTCTCTCCATATATAT
>NC_068989.1:71453503-71456168 GCF_001194135.2 Octopus bimaculoides | reverse complement strand
GCACGTTAAATGATGGTGATAGTGATCATCATGATATCCATATATATATATATATGTGTGTATTCATGCACACATGCACATGTGTGTGTATGTATCTATTTATCTGTTTATTCATATTTCTAGCTCTTATCTATTTATCTTTAAACATCACTGTATCTCTCTTTCTCTTTGACAGAGGGGCCTTTTCTCTCTCTCTCTCACTCTCACTTTCTCTCATTGTATATGTATCTATGTGTATATCTAACTATTTATTTATCTATCTTTAAATATCACTCTGTGTCCCTTTTTTTTGACACACATGCACACACACACACACACACACACACTTTCTCTCTCTCTCTCACTTTCTTTTATCTCTCACATTTCTCTTTCATTCTCTCCCCCTCTCTCTTGGCTGTCTTCATAACCTCCTAAAACCCATTATGCTCTTAGCATTTATATCCTTATATATATAATATGATATAATATATATTTTTGGCGTCAGGAAGGGCAAATCAGATTGGAGCCTGGTGTTGCCATCCAGTTTCACCAGTCCTCAGTCAAATCGTCCAACCCATGCTAGCATGGAAAGCGGACGTTAAACGATGATGATGATATATTTATGTTTGTGTGTGTGTGTGTGTGTTTGTGTGTTTGTGTGTGTGTGTGTGTTTGTGTGTGTGTGTGTAGATGTATGTGTACATTTGTATCTACAGATGTATAGAAACATGCACACACATACACACTAACACACATCCATGCACAAACGCACACACACACACACACACACACACAGATACACAAACTCACACACACATGCACTGTCAAAGTATGGGTTAGCCTGAGGTTATAATAGAAAACTTTTTCCCCAAGATGCTGCAGGGTGAGATTGAACTCAAAACTATCATTGCAAATGAACTTCATAATCACACATTCCTGATGTATTGTGTGCATGTATCAAGCCAGTAACCTTTCTCTAGTACCCTTTCTATGCCTGCTGATGATGGCATTGTATGTTTGTATAATACATGTACATATTTTTACTAGAAACATTGATGCACATCCAAAGAAAACATATAGATTATATATCATGATGATCATCATCATCAACGCTTAATGTCCGCCTTCTATACTTGCATGGGCTGGATGGTTTGACATGAGCTTGGCCAGGCAGAAGACTGCACCAGGCTTGCATGTCTGTTTTGCAGTTTTTATGGCTGGATGCTCTTCCTAACACCAACCATCCTGTAGAGTGGGCTGAGTGCTTTTTACATGGCATGAGCACAAGCGAGGTCAGTTTTAGCATGGTTTTTACAACTGGATGCCCTTCCAAATGCCAAGTACTTCACAGTATGGACTGGATGCTTTTTACATGGCACCAGCACTGGCAGGGTCATCAAGTAAGTAACAAGACAAACATCCTTTGAGAGGGGAGGGTCATTGGAGGATGTGATCTTGTGTCAGATGATGAAAGATTAGAGTGTGACAGAGAGAGACAGAAACAGGTGTCTTGCTGTAGGAGAGGTACATAGTTACCTGGTCAGAGAGAGAGAGAGAGAGAGGGGAAGAGGGAAAGGGAGAGGGAAAGAGAGAGAGACAGAATGGGAGACAGCAAGAGTGCAAGAGAGTGAGAGCAGGAGAGAGATGGTTGTAAAGTATCGAATATATTCACAAGGGACGGGGATCAGAATATAAATGGAATAGTAGAGTAAATGAAGAGAGATAGATGGTGACACATGCCAGGACATTCCCTCAAGGTATGCAGGTCATAATGCAAGTGGAAAGGCATTGCCAAAAGCATGAGTAGAGAGTAGGGTTGTCTTCCTAAATAGGCATCATGTGTCCAAACCGACATAGTCTTCTCTCTTGCATACTGCATTTGAATCCTCTTATGCCCAAATTTCTCTCAACACATTTGCTCTTATACTATATATATACATATATATATATATATACATACATACATACACATATATGCATATATGTAGGTACAGTTGTGGCTGTGAAGTAAGAAATTGCTTCCAATTCACATGGTTCTGCTGTCACTCCCAATGCATGATCCCTTGCACAAGTATCATCTACTATAGGCTTAGGTTGACTAAAACCTTGTGAGTGAACTTGTTACATGAAAACCAAAGAAAACCTGTTCATCGTCATCATCATCCAGTGTTTTAAGTCCAGGTTCTGTCCCCGTTAACGAGTGGCTGGATCTACCTCAATGCCATAGCAACCGAGGTAGGCAGCTGCAACCCACCTCAACCTTTGGCCTGGCTGGTGCCTGTTCTACCTTGCTATCATGAGGCTTTTTGGGAGCTGGATTTTCTATGAGGAGCATGCTCTTGCTTACTCTCAACCTCGATTTCTAGACATGAGTGGTCCCAAGACTAAGGCCTCTACCACAATGTTTAAGAAATGTGGTTGTAAACTAGCTCAGGAAGGCAGGGACACTACTCCCTGAGACCCCTTTTGAGTCCTCCTACCTAAAAAAACACTCAGTCCACTTTGTAAGGTGGTCGGCTTTAGGAAAGGCATCCAGCTTATTTGCTTATTTTTTGGGTGTATTTTGATTACTTATACGTATAATTGTAATCAATTAATAAATAGATATAAATGAATGTCTGCAGGCTGATGTTTGTCAATTGATTATCCTCTCCATTTTCTTAATTGCCTTATATATATATATATA
>NC_068989.1:71450024-71453430 GCF_001194135.2 Octopus bimaculoides | reverse complement strand
ATATATATATTTATATATATATATATATATTTATATATATATATATATAGTTATATATATATATATATATATGTATGTTGTTCCTTGTCATGTTTTCTCATAGACCAGTGTCCTGTTTTTCAAATGAACCACCCATATGTATATTCAGCCTGAAAGATTATTTGGAGACACAAGGCACGTTATGTAAATCTACTGAATTATTGTGTTTCCATGGCATGGAACTACTAGTAGCTGATATTTAAATACCATGTATATTGAACGATATTTTTCGCTCACAGATGAAGCAGTAAACTCTATATACATATACATAAAATTATACAGCATGGAAAACGGATGTTAAATGATGATGATATCATCACCATTATCATCATCATCATCATCTATATGTATAAAACTATACATGTGCTTATCTGAAACATGATAATGTTGACTGTAAAATTGAAACCTGAGTAGGTACAAAACATTGTTGGCTCACAACAACAGCGGTAGTTGATGGATAGAAGATGTAAAACAGAACAGAATATATTTGGTTGCAATAGACAGTAGTTTTAGTACATCTATTGAGATTTCATTACGTAGAGGGCCAAGAGAGTAAATACCAATAATATATTATTCTCCAGGTCAGCTCTGACCACGAAGATGTATGATCAAGGATATTCCAGCTGCAATCATGTGTGGTTTATATTTGAGAGGCATAGTCTATCTAAGACTATGTTATTTAATGTGCCCTTTCTGTTATTTGACTTTTTAAGACAGAATGTTGTAATCTGAGGGAAAATTTTCAGCTATTTCTATCACGTTGATTGACCACATGGAGCCCTGTCTCAGTGTCTTGTGGAGTTGAAAATAAACTACAGCTAACTGATAAATAGTTTAAACCTTCTTCTTTTCATCATCATCATCATCATCATCATCACTTTTCTGTGCCTGCATGGGCCAGGCAATAATACACTGGGTAGAGTTTTTCTACAGACAGATGCCCTACCTGTCACCTAGACTGGATTGGATTTGATTGCCCATGTTCAGTCCACTGCAGGACAAAGGTATCAGCATGTTCCCTCCTCCTTTGAGCTCAGAATGTAGCAGCAGACAAAATACCGCTAAGCAATTCGCCCAATGTGGTAACAACTCTTCCAGCTGGCCGCCTTAATAATAATAATAATAATAACAACAACAACAACAACAACAATAATATATATATATAATAATAATATAACAATAATAGTTTTGTCCAATGGTAACTGTTCATTTCAGGCTATATTGCATAAGGAACAAAATGATGTTCTGCTTGATGCACTCAACAGGAAGTTCAGTGATTAGAGAGCAGCATGTGGTCCTTCTAGGGAGTGTTACTTGAAGGTACTTAGTACTTCATCTCAATTTTTATCTGACAGTGCTTTTTACATTTAGTATGAAGGGTATCCTATGGCTGGTTGTTATTCCAGATGAGATATTTTTTACCAATCATCTTACACATTCTATGCACTATATATAAACAAGTGTGTTTCTTGTGTTACGGTCATATCATGTTGAATGCACCAGTTCTTGTCTGATCATTGAAGTTAAGCAACGTCAAGCCTAGTTAGTACTTAAATGGGTGACCGCTTGGGAAACCTAGGTGTTGTAAGCATCTCACACTTTTATGAAGGCACATGGCTCAATGGTTAGTTCAATTCCTGAATCAGGCTGTGTGTTGTGTTCATGAGCAAGATACTTTATTTCATGCTGCTCCGGTTCACTCTGCTGTAGAAATCAGTTGTGACATCACTGGTGCCTAATTTGTACCGGCCTTTGCCTTTCCATCAGATAACTTTGACAGTATGGAGAGGGGAGGCTGGTATGTATGGGTGACTGCTAGTCTTCCATAAACAACCTTGCCCGGACTTGTGCCTCGAAGAGGAACTTTGTAGGTGCAACCCCATGGTCATTCATGACTGAAGGAGGTCCTATTGATATATATATATATATAAATCAAAATAAGCAACAAGGGTATCCAGAGGTAATGCAGTATGATCGTTTCAAGCAACTCCATTTAATTGAACAATGCAATCATTACATCAATTTAAATGCAGAGCAATCCTCAGCTGTATAAAGTTTAATTAAATTAAAACAGATGGACACATTAGTAGACATTTACCTAAAACCTCCAAGAAGGTAAGTAGATAGACTTCACTTCAGCTTATAAGCTTTAGGTAAAATTATACAAATGTGTCCATCTGTTTTAATTTAATTAAATTCTATGTCTTTATGCAGCTGAGGATTGCTCTGCATTTAAATTGATGTAATGATTGCATTGTTCAATTAAGTAGAGTTGCTTGAAATGAATGTACTGCATTACCTCTGGATATCCTTGTTGCTTATTTTGATTTTAATCACCTTATTTTGAAATTGTATGGATAATACCGTACTAAATTCTGGTGCCTCAACTTAAGTACTAAATTCATTTGAATATATCTATATATATATATATATATATATATATATATATGTAGATATAGATATATACATGTTGTTGTTGTTTGTTCCTTCTCGAGCCATGTCTGGCTCATAAGGGCCAGTTTCTTGATTTCATTGGTGTATAGGTTCCCCACCTGGATGGGACGCTGGTCTGTCATAAGATATATACATAGATATATAAATATACAGTATATATATACACACATACAAGTACACATACACACACACTTATAGATTGTATTGATATATACCTATATATATATACATGCATATGTGCACACACACACATATATCATCATTATTGTCATCATTTTACATCCACTTCCCTTGCTAGCATGGGTTGTATGTGTCATTACTGTATGATTGACTTTATGTTAGATGCCACTGCTCTCATTGACAGGTGCTCATACACGTCATTTTAGTCAGGTGGATGCCTTTCCTCTCACCAACCGGTTTTACAGACTGTACTAGATGAATTTTCTCATGGCACCAGCACTAGAAGGGTTGAAGTGTCCTTTACGAGACAGGACAAAAGGGGTCTCATAGGGCTGAAGGACCTAGTTTTATAAGAGGCATTTTGATTATTATTAAAGAGAAAGAGAGAAAGGTGTAGAGAGAAACAGGTCTAATGCATTCGAGGAGGTTGTTGTTAGCAACTGTCTAAATAGTTATGCAAACAAATATATATGAGTGTGTTTGTGTGTATGCCTGGAGACGTTTGTGATTGTGTGCATGTGTGAGACAACATATATGAGCAACTATGTATGAGTAAATCTGTGTTTATACAAGTGTCTGTATATTATATGCATGCCTATATATCTGTGCGTGGAAGAACAGTCACATGTGTTTAAATTTACACATACACACATGCGTGAATACACGCATACACACATACATGTATATATATATATATATATATATATATATATATATATATATATATATATAT
>NC_068989.1:71445458-71449284 GCF_001194135.2 Octopus bimaculoides | reverse complement strand
ATATATATATATATATATATATATATATATATAGATAGATAGATAGACAGACAGACAAACATGATATATATATATATTGCATATATACATACATGAATGTGCATACACACACACACACACACTTTTATATATAAAACTTTTGCCAAAGCATGTTCTTAAGTCTGAAAACAAAAAAATGCAAAGAACTGGCTTAAGCATGTCATTTTCTCAAATGGCTTTTTATTAAGTAGCATTTTCCTTTCATACATAAAAACCAAAAAACATCGTTATATTACTTATCACTCATGAAACAACTAACTTTCACTAATCATTTTAATCATTTTAATTGGTATTCATTTGACTAAAAGCACCACATTTTATTTTCTTATTTCCATTTGTAGTTATTTATTTTTTTACTTATTTATTGTTATATATCTATTTGTTTGTTTATATCTTTATTTGGACAAATATTTTCGCATAGTTCTATTGGTTAGAGAAAAGAGCTTTCCAGTTCTTCGTTTCCTCAAACGAAAAATTCCTATTTTTCCTTCTTTCTTTTTCTGTCAATATTTCCAATCTGTTATTACAGAAAAAAAAAAAATCCCCAATGGTGTATATTTTTTTTCTTTTATTTGTTTTAATCATTGGACTGTAACCATGCTAGGGCATCTGCCTTGCAAGGTTTTAGAAACAGATTGATGTTAGTGCTTATTTCTGTAAGTTTCGTTCTTATTCTATTAGTCTCTTTGGCTGAACTGCTAAGTTATGTCGATGTAAACAAAGGAGCATAGGCGTGGCTGTGTGGTAAGAAACATGCTTCCCAACCACATGGTTCCATGCGCCTACTATGATAGGAATTGTTTCTAGACTCCACATTCAAGTTAGCTCTATTTCCAGATCTTTGTATTTTGTAACCTTAGGTTTCCACAAGTTTTCACCACAAGTGCTTAGAACCCTCCTGATAATCCTTGTTGTCCCTAAGAGACACACTTTCTGTAGGAGCTCTACCAGACATTCAATTCCAATCTCCTTTAGCCATTTGTCTATATCTTAGCTTATTGTTCCCAATACACCAATTATTATAGGCACAACCTTTACTGTTTGCATGCTCCAAATTCTTCCTATTTCAAATTTTAAGGAATTGTATTTTTTAAAAATTTTCTTCCTCTTTTTTCACAATCCTGGAATCAAACGAGCATGATGGGTCGATAAGTAAGCAGCTTTGCTTTTCCTTATCTACAATCGTTATGTCAGGTCTAATACTTTCTAACTTCTTGTCCATTTGAATAAGATCTTTTAATTTCTTGTCCATTTGTATTATTATTATGATTACTATTATTATTATTATTATTATTATTATTATTATTATTATTATTATTATTATTATTATTATTATTATTATTATTATTATTAATATTATCATTATTCATCGTTTAATGTCTGCCTTCCATGCTAGCATAGGTTGGACAATTATCATTATTATTATTATTATTATTATTATTATTATTATTACTATTATTATTATTATTATTATTATTATTATTATTATTTGTGAATAGTTTAGCATGGGTGTTTTATTTTTTCACTTATCTTTAGCTTTATTTTGATACATGCTGGGCAGCTAACTTACTCAGCTGTTCATAGTTTCTTTTTTTTTTTTCTCTCCCTAATAACTATGTCTGGTCTGTTATATTTGCATTTTATTAAAGTTTTCACGGAGACCATCCCAGCCACTACGTTTTTAATATTCAGTGGTTTTGGTGCCTGAGTTCTTTTATGTTTCTCAGGATTATGTATGCATGTATGGGTGGATGGAGGGTTGGATGGGAGGATGGATGTTATACGGATGGATAGGTTTATTCATGTACATAGAAATATGCATGGAAGCTCTTCCATAAGGTAGCATTTAATAATATATTAATTTTCAGATAAGATATATTAATGGTATGTTTGAGTGTGTCTGTGTGTACATAACGTGTGTGTGTGTGTATGTTAGTACCTATGTAAATATGTCGCTAAATAAGTATAGTTAGACAGAGTGCCAAAGAGAGAGAGAGAGAGAGAGAGAGAGAGAGAGAGAGAGAGAGAGAGAGAGAGAGTGAGTGAGTGAGTGAGTGAGTGAGAGAGAAAGAAAGAGAGTGAGACAGACAGACAGACATAGAAACAAGCAAACATTCAGGTATGTAGATAAATAATTAAATAAAATTGAAAATAACAAAGTCTGTTGGAATATTCTAAAAATATAATTTGGCTGCTCGTTAAAGGAAAACAAGAAGCAAAATAATAGTAATAATAATAATAATAATAATAATAATAATAATAATGATAATAATATGACTCACAAAAAGAGGAAAATAGAGGAAGGAAAGACTTCTTACATCATAGCAAACATCTGTTATTAAAATCATTACACAGCTTAATTTGGTTCTTTACAGAAGCACCTGTCTCAGACAATAGCTTCCCTAACCATTCCTTCCCTCATTTTTTTATTTTTATTATTTACTACCACTGACAGTGGTACTGCTAGCTAGCGTCATCTGCTCTAGAACCCTGACACATCTTTGCTAACACTTTCTTCCTATACCCCCTTAAAAGCTGATTCCACCTACACACATAAACGTGCACATGAACACACACACACACACACACACACACACACACACACACACACACACACACACACACACACATATATACTCTCTCTCTCTCTCTCTCTCTCTCTCTCTCTATGCTACACTTTAATGCTGATTCATGAATAAAGAATATAAACAGAGTTTGAACTGAAATTAATCTTGGTTATATCTTGATATATATTTTGGTGTAATCTTGAAATTGATAGTATTCTTCCTGGTTCCATTTTATCGTCCATGTTAAATTTTCATCTTCTTCATCATCATCACCATTGCCGTCAACACCACCACCACCACCACCACCACCACCACCACTACGTCTGCCCTTCAACTCTACCCAATCTTTACACCTTAGGCAAGTGTCTTCTACTATGGCCTTAGGTCACGGATGCTTTGTAAGTGAATTTGGTAGATAGAAACTGTGTGGAAGCTTGTCATATATGTGTGTGTTTGTCCCCCCACCCAACGCTTGATAATTGGTTTTGGTTTGTTTTCATTCACATAACTTAGCAGTTCAGCAAAAGAGACTGATAGAACAAATACCAGACTTAGGCATGGCTTTGTGGCTAGAAGGTTGTTTCCCAACCATGTGGTTCCAGGTTCAGTCCCACTGCGTGGTTCCTTCGGCATCTTCAACTATAACCTCGGCACAACCAAAGTCTTGTAAGTGGATTTGGTAAACAGAAACTGAAAGATGCCCATCATATATGTGTGTGTGTGTGTATGTGTATTTATATGTGTGTGAGTGTGTGTGTGTGTTTGTTCCCCCACCCCACCCCGATCACTGCTTGAAAACCAGTGTTGGTGTGATTATGTCTTGTAACTTAGTGGTTTGGCAAAAGAGACTGATAGAATAAGTACTAGGCTTACAAAGAATAAATCTTGGGGGCAATTTCTTTGTCTAAAAAACCCTTTAACATGGTGCTCCAGCATGGCTGCAGTCAGATGACTGAAACAAGTAAAAGAGTAAAAGAATAGCGTCAATCAGTTTCACTAAAACCCTTCAAGACAGGTGCCCCAGCATGGCCACAGTCCTTTAAAGACTGGGTAGGGTTGAAGGGCAAATGTACAGTCCTTTACCTATCTTCTCTCTCCTCACCTATTCCTTTTCTCTCACTGTCCCCATATCTCTTGCAACATTCACTAACCCACACTTCTCCATCTGTCCCCACTCACTTCTACTCACCTTATTTCTATTTCTTTCCAGGCCCCCCCCC
>NC_068989.1:71441833-71445317 GCF_001194135.2 Octopus bimaculoides | reverse complement strand
AAATGTGAGTAGTCATGGATCTCCTCTACAACAAGGAACCTGTTCTGCTCTGGTCCCTTCTTTCTTACTTTTTTCCATTCTCCCAGTTTCCAGTATAAAGCTGCCCTCTTGAGGTTTGAAGCCTTGTAAGCTGCATGGTAACCTCAGTAGTGCTGGTGAAATGAAAATACACCCAGTTTGCTGTGGAAAGGGGGTTGGCATTAGGAAGGGCATCCTACTGTAGAAACCATACCAAAGCTGACACAGGAGCAGTCCCTGTTCTTATTAGGTCCTGTCAAAAAATCCAGCCCATGCCAGCATGGAGCATGGATGTTAAATGATGATAATCATATATGTATGACAAGCTTCCCTCAGTTTCTCTGTACCAAATTCACTCACAAGGCTTTGGTCTGCTTGAGGTTTTAGTAGAAGACATTTTCTCAAGGTGCCTCATAGTAGGACTGAACTTGAAACCATGTGGTTGGGAAGCAAACTTTTTACCCACAGAGCCAGGACTGTATTTTTACTTTACAGTCACTCTAGAGAAGGAATGTTAAGCTATCCTTTCTCTCTGGAGACTCTATGTGGCCCCTTGGATAAATGTTAAAAAACCTTTTGACTCTTCTAATCCAGGGTTACACTTGATGTGTGTTAACATCTGACATGGTGATGGTGGATGATGGCTGCAACAGATTGAAATGATGAATGTAAAGGAAAGGGAAACATTTTATAATATTGAACGAGTGATGTGAATGTGTGTGTGTGCATGCATGTGTATATGTGTGTTTGAATGTGTGTATGTGTGTAAATATGTGTGTGTGTGTGTGTGTGTGTGTGTGTGTGTGTGCATATGTACATGTGTGTGTGTATGTTTAAGTCTCTAAGTTTGTTGCTTTTGTCTTTAAGCCAGCTTTTTATTATTTTGTTTTTTCCTGTCTTTCTATTAGATAGATTCCTAATATTTCAAATTGTTTCCACAAGGTTTTTGTCTCTTGAAGAAATGTTTTGTTTTTTTGATCTTAGTCATGTTTTCAATTGGAATGAATATATAATCTTTTTTTTTTTTGCAAAACCTCTTTAACTAAGTGCACATTCCCCAACAATTCACCCACCCTACCCCTTGGGGAATATTTTGTTTTTCTTGGCTGAGAGATTTTTTTTAGTCTTTCAAAGAATACTGAACCTGCTGTGCTAACAGAGGTTTATCTTCAAAGCATGGATTGGCAAAGTTTGAGATGCAACAAAAAAAAAAAGACCCTATTGTAAAATGCAATAACTGTTACTAAATTTAAAATTGATTCTCTAAAGCAGAAGTCCTCCAAGAATGTGCTGCAAGAGATCTGTAGGTGTACAGCGATCTTTCAAATATATAATTCCAGAAAGGTAGCAACCTGGCAGAAATGTTAGCACATCAGGCGAAATGCTTAGCAGTATTTTGTCCGTCTTTACATTCTGAGTTCAAATTCCGCTGAGGCGGACTTTGCCTTTCATCCTTTCGGGGTCGATAAATTAAGTACCAGCTGCATACTGGGGTCAATCTAATTGACTGGCCCCTCCCTAAAATTGATGATTTTCCTCCTCTGTTCTCATCTCCAAGAATGTGCTACAAGAGATCTCTTGCTGTACAGTGAGTTTTCAAATATATAATTCCAGGATTTAAAAAATCCAGACTAAATTAGCTAGAGCATCTTGAAAAAAATGTCTTGTTTGTAATCATGTTATATTACTTAGCTAAGCTCTTCACTCTCTGCAGAGCATAGTTGTTGATGGCTTTCCCCCTCTGTTCTCATCTTTGAGCTGTCTTTTTGAGAAGATCTTGTAGGCTCTGCTGTTTTTGAATTGTCATTTGTGCTTCTGTAACTATGCTTTTTTTCTCAGTAGAAATGTTGGCCCTCCACAAAAGCATGCTTACCTCTGGGAAGAGGTGGCCCATATAAGTGTGCCCTCTATTCTTTGACCTGTCAGTGTGGCATAGCTCCCAGGGTCATTTAGACACATGAGCCACCATATTGCATCAAGAACTGGCCTTTGTGGGGGATTTATGTTATATATACATATATCTTTTTTCTTTTCTTTTCGTGTTTCAGTCATTAGACTGTGACCATGCTGGAGCACTGCCTTGAAGAATTTTAGTCAAATGAATCAATCCCAGTACTTTTTATTTCTTTGTAAAGCCTGGTACCCATTCTATTGGTTGAACCACTAAGGTACAGGGATATAAACAAACCAACACTGGTTGTCAAGCAGTGGTGGGAGACAAACACATACACAAAAACACACACACACACGCAATAAGCATCTTTTAGTTTCTGTTTACCAGATCCACTCACAAGGCTTTGGTCAGCCTGAGGCTATAATAGAAAACACTTACCCAAGGTGCCATGCAGTGGGACTGAACCCAGAACCATGTGGTTGTGAAGCAAAATTCTTATCACAAAGACATGCCTGATATATGTATGATTAATGACGATAAAACAAAAAAGGCAGTGATGGCATATGTATTTCTAAATTTTTAACTTTTAAATTATAGCATTTTTGTTTTAAATCTTCCTTGCTAAGTGTATCAATAAATTATTCTTTCATCTTTTGTAAGTCAGAAAGTCAAAACGAATGAATGGGAGCCACAGCTTAAAATCATTGGGTTCCAAAGTGGGTAGTATTGCTCCCGTGGGGGAATTGAAAAAAAAGTGGGGCAATAATGGGGTGGCTAATGGATGTAAAAAACCACCCCAAATAATGGGTTAATTTGGTTAAGTTTTATTTGTGAAACAAAGTTGTTTAGAAATTTGCTGCAGAAAGTGGTCTACATTTGTGGTGGTGAGTGTTTGTAGGGGTGCTAAAAACGTGGCTTTGTGCCAAAGGAGTAGCAGCCCAGAAAAGTTCAGGAACCACTGCTTGAAACCCATGAGGCACATTACATTTTGATTGCTATTCCAATGCACCACTGTCTTTGCGCATCATAATAAAAAAATTAAAAACAAAAACAACACAAAAACCCCCCCAAACTACTACACAAAAAACACTTCATAATGCAACCTCTAGCTCTATTTATGTTTAAGGAACCAACTATATGGAATTCTTAAATACTTTCACGTTCTCCTCACATTTCTGCTTCACAGCTATCTACATGAATAATTGTCTAAATTTTCAACATCGCTCTAAATATAAATGCTCATTTGATGAAAGAATTATGCATTTATTGCCCTGAAATGTGAGATGGTTCTTAGCTAAGTTTAGAAATGGCTTCTCTCTCTCTTTTTTTTTTTATTTGTTTTGTTTTGTTTATTTTTCTTTGAGATCCAAATAATGATGTGAAGTGGAAAAGAAGATGTCTGTCTGTATGTGTGTTCCTTCATTTGCAGCATTTGTTATTTGTTGTTGTTGTTGTTGTTGTTGTTGTTGTTGTTGTTGTTTTCCAGCCACGCCTTGGTCGCCCACCAACAGTTCATTTAATATACCTGCACTATCTTTGCCACCACTGTCACAGTTACCACTACCACTACTA
>NC_068989.1:71440246-71441532 GCF_001194135.2 Octopus bimaculoides | reverse complement strand
TACCATCACCACCACTAGCATCCCTGCCAGTAGCAGCAGCTGCACCACCATTACCACCACCACCACCACCATCATCATCCTTGCCACCACCACCACCACCAGCACCGTCACCGCCAACACTACCATCACCACCACTAGCATCCCTGCCAGTAGCAGCAGCTGCACCACCATTACCACCACCACCACCATTACCACCACCACCACCACCATCATCCCTGCCACCACCACCATCAGTATCATTACCACCTACATGACTGGCATAACCATTGACAATAACTAATTTCACTATACTACCAGCCTTTTACTCACTTCATCCACCCTTCCTTTAGCAACAATAAACCTCTTCACACTGACATCATCATCATCATCATCGTCACCATCTCCATCGTCATTAATACAAAGATTTATCTTCTTTTAACTGCCATCACCCATTGCCATGAACTGTAACAGCAACAACATCGTTAACAACAACAACAACAGCAACAAACAATACAAAGTATCATCCAGCCCCTGTGTGGTCTCTTGACATACTGGAAACAGTATCAGCACCGAAAGGATGAAAGCTAAGGATCATCTCAGTCAGTTGGTTAACTTCAGCGGGGTTTGAACTCAGAACGTTTAGAGCCAGGACGAATACTGCAGGAAATAATTATGAATAGTAATAACAGTGTAGAACAAGACCATAACAATGAGAAAAGCACTGTAAAGATGATGAATAGGAGTAACTATATACGTGGATTTGAGGTACCCTATATACCAGGGGTTCTTAACCATATTTTATCTATGGACCCCTGTGATTACTATTTTGTTCTGGGGGATACCCGCATCATAGGCATTCACTATTTAAAAATTAGTTTTATAGAAACTTCTTTCAAAATTCCTATTTTGTTTTTCACACATTAACTTGTGTAGGTTGAACTATGTAAAATGTTAGAGAAAGAAACCTAATTCTTTCTTGCAATACATACCAGTACATACATCTAAAGCAAAATTGTTTCGGGTACCCTTAAAATACTATCGTAGATCCCCAATTTACTATCTTGTTGCATGAATGGACCCCCCCCCCCGAATCTTATATGGAAACTCAAGGGCCATATGGACCCCGGTTGAGAACCACAGCCATAGACTATCCTGGATTGCACTGATATAACCTCTGGTATCACCCTACATCCCCGTGGAGGTGCAATGGCCCAGTGGTTAGGGCAGCGGACTCGCGGTCATAGGATCGCGGTTTCGATTCCCAGACCGGGCGTTGTGAGTGTTTATTGAGCGAAAACACCTAAAGT
>NC_068989.1:71437524-71440146 GCF_001194135.2 Octopus bimaculoides | reverse complement strand
CTGTACTCTTTCACCACAACCTTCTCTCACTCTTTCTTCCTGTTTCTGTTGTGCCTGTATTTCAAAGGGTCAGCCTTGTCACACTTTGTCTCACGCTGAATCTCCCCGAGAACTACGTTAAGGGTACACGTGTCTGTGGAGTGCTCAGCCACTTGCACGCTAATTTCACGAGCAGGCTGTTCCGTTGATTGGATCAACTGGAACCCTTGTCGTCGTAACTGACGGAGTGCCAACCATCCTTCATCCCCATGGTTGTAATAGGGATATTTAGCCATGTGAATTTTGCCTTTCTCATTTTTCCTTCCTTAAAATTTATTGGGTGTGGTGGTGGTGGTGGTGGTGGGGTAAAGTCAACCTCAGTGGAATTTGAACTCGGAATGTAAAGACAGATGAAATTTCGCTAAGCATTTTGTCTGGAGTTCTAATGATTCTGCCAGAAGATTGCCTTTTGCTGCCTTGATAAGAACATTGGTTACTGGTCATAAGGACCAAAGATGTTGGCGGGGATAAACAGGGTAGGGATCAGTATAGCAAAGGAATATTAGTCAAAATAAGAAACTTTGGGTGATGTACATTGATCAAAAGGGACCAATAGATAACAATGAATGGTTATAGTGACATACAAGAGCAAGAAGAGGAAAATAACACGAATAGTGTTATATATAGTAGTTAAACAGCTATATTGGGTGAATATTAAATGGTGATGATGATGATGATGGTGATGATGATGATGATGGTGATGATGATGGTGATGATGATGATGATGGTGATGATGATGATAGCAGTGATAGTGTTGGTGTTGATGGTGGTGGTGGTGGTGGTGATGATAGTGGTGGTGGTAGTAATGTTGATGATGATGATGATTGTGATAACGTTTTCAGAATTATACACTGAAGAGAAATGGATAGTTGTATCTTTTTCAAGGATTTTAGTGCAATTAGTAAAGTGATAAGCGATATATATACATATGTGTGTGTGCATATGTATGTTTATATATATAGATATACACAGACATACACAAACACACATACACCCAGCAGCAAGGATGGGTAACTGAGTAGACACCTTGCATCAGTTGCCAAATTAGACAAGATACTTTTAGCTTCATGAAAGTAGAATCAAATGTCTTTCACCCAGGAACATGGATAGAGTGATTGACGCCTGGGACTAAATATGGATTTCAAAGTTTGGCACAAGGCCAGCAATTTCAGATGTGGGGGATATGTCAGTAGCATTGACCTCAGTACTCAACTGCTACTTATTTTATCGAATGCAAAAGGACGAAAGACAAAGTCAACCTCGGTGGAATTTGAACTCAGAACATAAAGACAGACAAAATTCCACTAAGCATTTTGCCTGGCATGCTAACAATTCTGTCAGCTCACCGTCTCACCTGACACTAAATATGAACTCATACCACTCTTAACACAAGCAAGCAAGCAAACAAACAAACGGTCACTCACCCAAACCCACCCACCCCTCCTCTCTCTCCTCCCATCCCGACCTATGATCATCATCATCATTTAACATCCGTACATCCTTATTCTATGCTGGTGTTAGGATCTAACAGAATCCAGCAAGCCACAGAGCTATGTTGAGCCCTTAATGTCTGCTCTGGAAGGGTTTCTACCTCTGGGTGCCCATCCTAGCACCAACCACTTTACAGAGTATACTAGGTACCATTTTCATGGCACTGGCTCATGTGAGGTTACCAAGGAACTCACAAAACAGGCAAAACTAAGTAGAAATACAGTATTGAGGGAGGGAAAATAGTGATTGGGACAAGGCCTGGGGAATTGGAAACAGTGAAGGTGATGAGAAGGGGAGAGCTTAGAGGGTTAGAAATGCCTGTGAGAAGGTGGCATGAGGTCAGCCAGGATCCAGGATGCAGAGGTCATTATAATAATCATAGAAAAACAGAGAGAGTGATTTTTATACCATTCAGTTTGGTGGCTCTGTTCTCGTTTTGGATCGGTACTTTGTTTTATCAACCCTAGAAAGATGAAAAAGCAGAGTTGACTTTGGCAGGATTTGAACTTAGAATTGTCTCTCTCTTGATTCTGCTAATCTACCAATTCTACCCAGAGATGGCAGCAGCAGTGGTGGTGGTAGTGGTGAGTGGTGATGGTGATGGTGATGGTGGTGGTAATGATGATGAGTATGATGATGTTTGTGGTGGTGGTGGTGATGACAATGATGATGATGATGACAGTGTTTGTAGTGGTGGTAGTGATGGTGGCGGTAGTGTTGGTCGATGACAATAATGATGATGACAACAACAACAGTGATGATGATGATGATGATGAGAAAGAGGAGGAGGCAGAGGAGGAGCAGGTGGAGAACAGTTTATGACTAAGTTCCACTTTTGTCATTAAAACGTAGAAGAACATTACATGGTTCGATTGGTTTATAAGAAACATATAAATATAAAAAAAGATAGTAAAAAAGCAAAACAAAAATGACCTCCTCGAAGTTGTGTAATCACATCAGATTCCTCTGATATGAAAAGCTGTATTAGAATCTTAAGTGTTACATAATATATATGTGTGTGTGTGTGTGTGTGTGTGTAAATAAATGTATGTATATATATATATATATATATATATATATATATATATATAT
>NC_068989.1:71434096-71437017 GCF_001194135.2 Octopus bimaculoides | reverse complement strand
ACTTAATAAGGACAGACCTCGGACTAAACAATAACAACAACAACAACAACAGTAGCAGCAGCAATAATCATCATCATCATCATCATCATCATCATCATCGTTTAACGTCCGCTTTCCATGCTAGCATGGGTTGGACGATTTGACTGAGGACTGGTGAAATCAGATGGCTACACCAGGCTCCAATCTGATTTGGCAGAGTTTCTACAGCCGGATGCCCTTCCTAACGCCAACCACTCTGAGAGGGTAGTGGGTGCTTTTTACATGCCACTGGCACGAAGGCCAGTCAGGCGGTACTGGCAACGGCCATGCTCGAAATGGTGTATTTTACGTGCCATCTGCACTGGAGCCAGTCCAGTGGCACTGGCAACGATCTCGCTCGAATGTCTCAAATTTTGGCACAAGGCCAGCAAATTCTGGGGAGGGAGTAAGTCAATTACATCAACCCTAGTACTCAACTGGTACTTATTTTATCAACCCCTTTTGGGGTTGACATAATCGATTATCCCCCTCTGCCACAATTTCAGGCCTTGTGCCTATAGTAGAAAGGATTATTATTATTATTATTATTATTATTATTATTATTATTATTATTATTATTATTATTATTATCAATTTTGAAAATAATGAATTTGCACACACACACACACACATAGGTAAAAGTCTGTTAAACACAAAATGCCGGTTATATCATTTGTTTCCTATGTATATTTTGCCAGTGTAGCTATTTGCATCCTCTGCAGTGGCTGTTCATAGTGCATATAGTTACAGATGCAAGAATTTTCTAGAGCATTTAAGTGAAAAAAGATGTAGTAGAAAAACTATGACCAATTAAGTATTTCTAATAAATATTTTGTACAGAAGTAATTAGTGAATTTTCTTTTTAAATATGCTACAAATCTGTTTCTATATCTAATTTCACCTGAAAATGACTTTATGAGAGAAGGAGAGGGAGAAGGAAAGAAAAAAGGGGAGAGAGAGAGAGATTAGGTTAGTGTTTCCTTTCTATTAGTCTTCTATATAACGCATACCAGCCATCATCATCATCATCATCATCATTAATGTTATGATCATCATCATTGTTGTCATTATCACTGTCATCATCATGAGCAACATCATCATCATCATCACCACACCACCACATCATCAACATCTCCACCACCACAACCACCTTTGGCATCATCATCATCATCATCATCACATCACATTGCCATCGTCATCATCATAATTATCATTGCAATAATTATCATCATCTACACCACCACCACTGCCACTGCTGCCGCCATCCCCACTTATATTGTCATCATCATCATCATTATCATCATCATCATCATCCCTTTGATATTGCTTACCATCGCCCTTAATTTAAAAAAAAAAAAAAATAATAAAGCAAAATGTTTTGATATTATTTACTTAACATAAAACTTCACAAGCCATGAATGGTTCTAATCGGCAGAGACACCTACACTGCCTGTTTTCAACACGTACTAAATGAACAGGTAGTTTGCATGCATTAGTGAGTTCGCCTTTTCTTTTTCTTTTTTGTTTCCTCCACTCAGCAGGTTACATCAGATTAGTTAAGTAGAAGAATACTTGAAACAGATCCTTGATGGCACTGATAAGATTTCGGTTAGTGACTAATAAAAGCTCCCTCTAGAATACTATACTGTAGGCTTTTTGTTGTTGTTGTTGTTGTTGTTTTATTGGATTGATTTACACCCAGTGTCTACAACTTCAGAAATTATAATTAGTATAAAAAAAAAAAAAAAAAAACGAACACCCTACTATAAATGCTTGAATATAGAATACCTCCTCCTTCCAACACCATTTTTTGGTAAATGGAACTTGGCTGTTGATTGCATGGTGCATGGTTCAGTGGTTAGAGCATTTGGCTTACAATCATGAGGTAGTGAGTTTGATTCCCGGATTGGGCTGTGTGTTGTATTCTTGAGCAGGACACTTTATACTTTTTCACATTGTCCCAGGTCACTCAGCTGTAGAAATGAGTTGCAACGTCCCTGGTGCCATGCTGTATTGGCATTTGCCTTTCCCTTGGATAACATCAGTGGCGTGGAGAGGGGAGGCTTGTATGCATGGATGACTGCTGGTCTTCCATAAACAGCCTTGCCTCGGGGCAATCCCATGGTCATTGGTGACTGAAGGGAGTCTTTACTATTATTATTATTATTATTATGATGATGATGATGATGATGATGAAGATGGGAAGCTGGCAGAATTATTAGCATGTTGGGTAAAATGCTTAGCGGTTTAGTATGTTTAGTATCCATGTGGAGGCTTGCTAATTCGTTGAACACAATGTTTAGTTGTTTAGTCAGTTGTATTGGGGATCCACCAATGATCAGAAGCATTCCAGCTGTGACCATCCCGTCCTATCCTATCCTATCCCATCTTTTTAGGGGTATATCAGACCTTTATCCATTGAATCACTTGATATTTTAAAAACAGTAGGGTGTAATTTAATGGAGATTTGGCTGTCATTTCTAGCAGGCTCAGCAACTACATACAGGATTCATTAGAAGACTGGTGTGTGCCCCATCACAACTGCTGGTCTTTTGACACAAACTCTGAGAGAAATAGCTAATTGGACAGCAGCATTGCTTGTAGTGGCAGTGGTCAGAGGCGGGGGGGGGCAGTAGCATCGTGAAGAGGGGGCATGGAGGGGTTAAACCTGCCAGATGCATTCGACAGACTAACTAATATCAAATCCAATCAAATGCCATTATTCAACGCTTTCTTAATTATTGATGATACTTTACATAATTAAAAGTAATATGTGCCTTTAATCGAGGAGACAGACAATATAGTGGTAGAAGTGGCTGTTGTGGTGATGGTGGTGGCGGCAGTGATAGTGGTGGTGACAGTGGTGATGTTGGTGGGAGTGCCAGTGGTGGTGGTGATGGTGG
>NC_068989.1:71433252-71433986 GCF_001194135.2 Octopus bimaculoides | reverse complement strand
GTGGTGGTGGTGGTGGTGGTGGTGGTGGTGGCTGTGGTGATGGAGGCGGGCAGCTTCGAATTAGCAATCCACAATGGAGAAATCTGTCATCTTAATGAAGCAGCTAATCCAGACTGTCTCTATTGATAAATTCATAAACATAAGCTAACGACTTGAGCAGCAGAAATTTTGTATCAGTATTTCTTCCCTTGCTTCTCTCTCCAACCAGAGTTCAAATCCTGCTGGAGTCAAACTCAATAAAACAAAAAAAATCATCATCATCATCATTGTCATAATTGTTGTTTTAAGGTTCAATTTTCTATGCTTGCCTGGGCTGGATGGAGTTCACTGAAGCAGGTTTTCCTATGGCCAGATTCCCTTCCTGTAGTCAACCCCTACCTGTGTCCCCCAGCAAGGTAATTTTTTCCCTGTGACGAGACATGTTTTTGCAGAATATTGGAAATAAATTACACTAATTGTATGATAGTGACTCCAATTTACAACTTGTTTCAATCAGTAGTGTGTGGCCATGTGGGAGCACCACCTTGAAGAATTTTAGTCAGATGAATTGACCCTAATATTTATTTTTTTGTAAACCTGGTACTTAGTGTATTCATATCTGTTACTGAATCACTAAGTTATGGGGATGTAAACAGGCCAACACTGGTCGTCAAGCAGGGATGGGGAGTGGGGACTCAAAGACACTCACATAAACATACATACATGGATATACATACATACATACATACATACAT
>NC_068989.1:71430352-71433160 GCF_001194135.2 Octopus bimaculoides | reverse complement strand
ATATATATGACAGGCTTCTTTTAGTTTCTATCTATCAAATCCACTCACAAGGCTTTGGCTGGCTTGAGGCTAGAGTGGAAGACACTTACCCAAGTACCACACATTGGGACTGAACTTGGAACCATATGGTTTAGAAGCAAACTTCTTACAATTATTCAAAGAACTTTGAATAATTGTTCTTTGAATAATCATTGATGCAATCACAGTATTTGAAAAGAGATTTTCTTAAATGAAAAACTATCAATCATATAAAATATCATGGAAAAACAAAATGTTACAAGGTTGTTTACATATTATGATAGGCTTCTTTCAGTTTTCATGTACCAACTCCTCTCATAAGACATTGGTTGGCTCAGGTCACTAGTGAGACTGAACTTGAAACCATGTGGTTAGGAAGCAAATTTCTTAACCACACAGCCACACCTGTACTCCAGTACTATTGGCTGGTGGTGATGATGAAGATATCAACTATATTCCCTTCCACCTTGCTCCACTATGTATATTCTACCTCGTAGTAAATTGTGAAGAATTGTGATGGAAAATGACTTGATCTGAGGTGGGGGTGGGTACCACATGTTAAAATAATGAAGCAATTTCATGGTAGAAGAACCATTTCATCTCCTTTTAGAACACAGATACAGTGTTATATTTGCTTTATGTTTTATTAATTGAGGCATAAAAAAATTTTCATTGTAATTCTGCAGTGGAGCTGTCTCAATGACCAGGATGCAGAAGTGTGATGAAAAGTTTGACACTTCAGGATATAAATGAAAACTTGATATAAAACGTATTTTGTCTCTGGCAGAGGCTAAGGTGCTGTTGTTGGCATCGGCAATGTCCTCCTCCTGTTTTCTCATCCACTCCCGCATCGTCATCTTGTCTTCACCATCATCATCATCATGTACTTGTTTAACAAACATGGAAGTGTTAGCTAAGAAACAGGAATTGTCCTTTCCCCTTGGACATTCTACATTGAGATCTGAACTCATGATCTCTTATTTCACAGCTTCTCCACCCACTCCCCGTAAAACTTTATATCATCAAATAGAAATCTACTCAAATCTCTATTTGATACTCCGCCTCCATAAGAGAACAAAAAACAAAAAAAACAAAAAAAAAATAGAAGATGCAATCAGCTTACTTCAGTCTCCACACAAACAAAAGATGAGTTATCACTGATATGCCATCTCACTTTCTCTGCTTTTCTTTCCTTGTCTATCTCTCTCTTCTCTCACTTTACTTTTCTCTTTCTCTCTTTCTGTCACCCCCCCTCTCTCTGTCATTCACAGAGTCTGAAAGGAGACAGATTATTGATATAGAATTATTTTCATAAAAGAAGCAAAGGGAAGGACATATACATGTGTGTGTGTGTGTATACACATGTATATAGACATACGTACAGATATATATATATATAGGTGAAAAATAGATTAGAGATCTATAAAAATCAAATATCTATGTATATATACATACATATATGTATATCTACATATATATACGTATATATATACATACACACACATTTTGAATGTCTGTATTGTTTGTGTATATATATATATGTGTGTGTGTACATATGTGTATGTATATGTATATATATATATATATACATATGTTTGTATATTTGTGTGTGTGTACATATACATATATATGCATATGTATATGTACATCAGATACACGCACACACACAAAATGGCCAGGTTGACAGCTGTCCCAGAACTGCCAATTATCCACAAGAGGACTTTTGGTTGGCATGTGTAATTAATATCTTCAATACTTGAAATGAAGCTCAGAAATATATTGCTTCTGATTATCCTGATTATTAAGCATTGCTACATTGATTTCTATTGGCTATTTTGCTTGATTACAGTTGCTAAACCGTTTCCTATTGGCTATTTCCCCTGAGTTTCGGGTTTACCAGTTAAGTTATTAGATAAATCTCTTCTAAGTCTCAGCCAACGAAACTGGGAATCAGAGATAAGAAACTGGGTGCAGAGGTGGGAAAGAGAGAGAGAGAGAGAGAGAGAGAGAGAGAGAGAGAAAGAGAGAAAGAATGGAAAAGAGATGAATGTAAGGGAGTTAAGATATTATTATTATTATTCAGTAGTTTTATTTTTATAACGTGCTTTCACTTCACTACCGAGCGCAGCTCTGTGTGCCTTGGGTATGTGCTGTGGTTTGCTGTGATGCTCTTATGGTTACTGTATTGAAAGTGTTATTATTGTTATTATTATTATTATTATTATTATTATTATTATTAGTTGTAAGGCAGCAAGCTGGTAGAATCATTAGCACACTGGGCAAAATGGTTGGTGGTATTTCGTCTGCTGCTACATACTGGGTTCAAATTCTGCTGAGGTTGACTTTCCTTTTCCTCCTTCTGGGGTCAATTAAATAAGTACCAGTTACGCACTGGGGTCAATGTAATTGACTTAATCCCGTTGTCTGTCCTTGTTTGTCCCCCTTATGTTTATCCCCCTGTTGGCAATAAAATAATAATAATAATAATAATAATAATGATGATGATAATAATAATAATAATAATAACAAGAATAATAATAATAATAATCATAACAAGAATTTAACAAGATCAGTAAATATAAAGACTTGCTAATAGAAATTGAAAAAATGTGGCACCTCAAGGCGACTACCATACCTAGGATCTCTAGGAATGATAAAAAAAAGGTACTGAAACCTATTTGAAAATGATTCCAGGCTTACCATCCCTACAGGAAGTGCAAAAAATCGTGTTAACTGGAACAACTCATGTACTGAGAAGAGCATTATTGCTGTGAAAACAACATCCATTCA
>NC_068989.1:71428223-71429653 GCF_001194135.2 Octopus bimaculoides | reverse complement strand
GCAACGGCCATGCTCAAAATGGTGTATTTTACGTGCCACCTGCACAAGAGCCAGTCTAGGGGCACTGGCAACGATCTCGCTCGAAAGTCCGTACACATGCCGCGGGCACAAGTGCCAGAAAGGCGACGCTGGGTACAGGTGCCATCACAATTTCGCTTTCGCTTGCCCCAATAAGTCTTCGCAAGCTGAGTTTCGTGTCCAATGAGGGAGACGACATTGGCATGGGTGCCAGTCGTCGAATTTAGTTCGATCTCGATTTCACTTGCCTCAACAGGTCTACACAAGTGGAGTTTAGTGTCCAATGAAGGAAAGGTACGCATAAGTGGCTGGCTACTCCCCTGGCAGAGGCCTTAGATTTAGGTCTCACTTGGCTTGCCGGGTCTTCTCATGCACAGCATATTTCCAAAGGTCTCGGTCAAAAGTCTTCGCCTCGGTGAGGCCCAATGTTCGAAGGTCGTGCTTCACCACCTCATCCCAGGTCTTCCTGGGTCTACCTCTTCCACAGGTTCACTCAACTGCTAGGGTGTGGCACTTTTTCACACTGCTATCCTCATCCATTTTCGCTACATGACCATACCATGTAGCGAGAATGGATGTTATTATTATTATTTTCATTTATTTATCATTTATTTCTCTAATTTCTGTTATATCCTTTAACATGGTAGTATCTCCCTTTGATTGATGTAAACCCCACCTGCTTTTTTTGTATTTTTTGTTTTGTTTTTGTGTGCTGTAACTCGTCCTCCATGTCTTGGGGCCTTGTGGCCAATAAACCAATAATAGGAATCATTATTACTATAATTATTATTATTAATTCAGGCCGTGTGCCTACAGGAGAAAGGATTCTTCTTCTTCTTCTTCCTCTCCTTCCTCTTCTTCTTCTTCTTCTTCTTCTTCTTCTTCTTCTTCTTCTTCTTCTTCTTCTTCTTCTTCTTCCACTTCTTCCTCTTCTTCTTCTTCTTCTTCTTCTTGCTGATGGTGGTAGTTATGGTAGTGATGATGACGATGACAATGTGAGCTGGCTGAATCGTTAGCACACTGGACCAAATGCTTAGCACCATTTTGTTTGTCCTTAGGTTCTGGGTTCCACTGAGGTTGGCTTTACCTTTCGTCCTTTCGGGGATTGAGAAATAAGTACCAGTTCAGCACTGAAGTCAATGTAATCGATTAACTCCCTCCCAACAAAATTTCAGGCCTTGTACATATTGTAGAAAGGATTATTACTATTATTATTATCTTTATTATTATTATTATTGTTCAGTAGTTTTATTTTTATAACATGCTTTCACTTCACTACCGAGCGCAGCTCTGTGCGCCTTGAAGTGAAAGCACGTTATAAAAATAAAACTACTGAACAATAATAATAATAATAAAGATAATAATAATAGTAATAATCCTTTCTACAATATGTACAAGGCCTGAAATTTTGT
>NC_068989.1:71423139-71427793 GCF_001194135.2 Octopus bimaculoides | reverse complement strand
GAAATCTTCCCTCAAATCGCATTTAATTATATTAAAAATATATATATAAAAAAAAAAGGAAGGACACATTTGAAAATGTAATTTAAGGCAGTGCTTGATACACTATTCATGCAAGTAATAATAATAATAATAATAATAATAATAATAATAATAATAATAAAAATAATAATGATAATAATCAAATGCATAAATAAAAATATAAATAAAAAGATAGAAAGGTCATGACTTGATTGTCTTCCAAAAAAATTGTTATCTGTTCAATCAGGGCTGATTTGCAGTCCAAACAACAATATCAGAAATGATCTCATCATTGTTGTCATTGCGTCATCGTCATCATCATCATCATCATCATCAATGTTTTCATCATCATTGTTATTATCACCATCATCGTTGTCAACGTCATCATTATCATCATTACTGTCACCATCATCAACATCATCATCATCATTGTCATCATTATCATGATCGCCGTTGTCATCATCATTGTCGTCATCATCATTGTCATCATCATCATTATCACCATCGTCGTCATCATCATCATCGTTTAAAGGTCTACTTTTCCATGGTTGCTTGATGAAGCAGATAAAACTAGTTGAAGCATAGAGTTTTATTTTATGGTTGGATGCTTTTCCTGATGCCAAACCTCACCTGTTTCCAAGCTAAGTAACAATTCCCTAGACCACTGAAAATAAAAGAAACAATCCAGATATGCTTTCATGGTGCACTGCAAGCAAATGACACCATCTGTATGAATGATGGTGCTTCTGTTTGCAGTCAACATGCACATATGTCTGGGCAAAGGGGAAATACACATTTAGTCATGTACACACTCACACACACACACACGCACATACACTCACATGCATAGACACTCATATACAAACATATTTATATACACATGATGGGCTTCTTCCAGTGTCTCTTAGCTCATTTCAAACACAAGGAAGTGGTCGACCTGTATTTGTAGTAGAGAACATCAGCCAAAAGACATCCATAGAATGGGACTGAACCACTAACCATGTGGTTCCAATTCAAGTTTCTTAACTACACAGCTATACATACATAAATTCACATATACACACTTTGGCTGTGTGGTAAGTAGCTTGCTTATCAACCACATGGTTCCGGGTTCAACCCCACTGCGTGGCACCTTGGGCAAGTATCTTCTACTATAGCCTCGGGCCGACCAATGCCTTGTGAGTGGATTTGGTAGACGGAAACTGAAAGAAGCCCGTCGTATATATGTATATATATATATGTATATGTGTGTGTGTTTGTCCCCCTAGCATTGCTTGACAACCGATGCTGGTGTGTTTATGTCTCCGTCACTTAGCGGTTCGGCAAAACAGACTGATAGAATAAGTACTAGGCTTACAAAGAATAAGTCCCGGGGTCGATTTGCTCGACTAAAAGCGGTGCTCCAGCATGGCCGCAGTCAAATGACTGAAACAAATAAAAGAGTATACATATATGCACAAACATATACATATATATGCACAAACATATACACATGCATACATACACACAAATATACATGCATACTAACATATACATGCATACTCACACACATACATACATGCACATGCACACACACACACACACACACACACACACATACATGCTACAGACTTCCACACAGTGGGACTGAACCCGGAACCATGTAATTTCAAACCAAGCTTCTTAACCAAACAAGCCACATCTACACCCACTACATTCATTAGTTTCTATTAATTTCTAAAAAAATTTTCTTTCTTATTTCTTTTCTCTCTTTTCTTGACAAAGCACCACTGTCTGAAATGTAAAATTCTCTTCTGTGTCTTCATTACAACACAAGATTAATTACCCTTTGTCATTTTGTTTGTCGTTATCGTCTGTTGTTGTTCATGATAATAATAATAATAATAATAATAATAATTATTATTATTATTATTATTATTATTATTATTATTATTATTATCATTATTATTATGTTCATGAAATCTGTTCAACATGGTCGAATAATTGTTTCGGAATACTTTACTATGTTGTTTTGCCGATATGTCAATTTGTAAAGCTATTGTGTCTTTGTCACCAACTTCTTGTAAATCAACCTCTCGCTCTTTATTGTAACATTGGTTCTGTTTAGGAAAACATGTCTTATATTACAAACCGTGGGCACAGACGTAGCTGTGTGATTAAGAAGCTTGCTCTACAACTGCATGGTTTCGTGTTAAGTTCCACTGTGTGGCACCTTGCACAAGTGTCTTCTATCATAGCCCCATCAATGCCTTGTGAATGAATTTGGAGTAGATGGAAACTGTATGGAAGCCCATCGTATATGAGCTATAACTTCAAAGTCACTGTCAATACTGTTCTTGTTAAGGAATAATATATTCCTCATCTCAGAAGTATAGAATTGTAATAAATTTACACTCTACAAAAAAAGATTGAGTGATCCTTCAGCTTAATAAAAAATTGTTTTTATTATAACTCAATATAAAAACAAAGATCAGTGTGTGTGTGTGTGTGTGTGTGTGTGTGTGTGTGTGCAAGTGTGTGTGAGTGTCTCTGTGTGCAAGTGTGTGTGAGTGTCTGTGTGTGTGTGTGTGTAGATATATATAGATATACCATCATCATCATTTAATGTTGGTTTTTCATGCTGGCATGGGTTAGATGGCTTGACTGGAACTGGTAAGCCAGGTTCCAGTTATTTGTTTTGATTTGGTTTCTATGGCTGGATGCCCTTCCTAATGCCAACCACTTTACAGAGTCTACTGGGTGTTTTATGGCATATTTTTGCATATGTGTGTGTTTGTGTTTGTCACCCACAGCTTCGTAACTGGTGTTAGGTAGCTAATGTTTCCATGACTTAGTAGTTTGCCAAAGAGATTGATAGAATAAGTACTAAACAAGCGATTGATAGTATAAGTACTGGTGTCAATTCGTTCAACTAATTCTACGAGGTGATGCTCCATCATGGCCACAGGCCAATAGCTGTATCGAGTAAAATTGTATTTGTCGGTATGATACACAACCTGTTAAAAATAGCAACAATTACTCCCTCAAATCCCACACTACCCTCTTAGAGAGGAAGAATACATTTGAAAACTGGCTGTAATACCATTGTTCAGATATCGGTTTGATCAGAGCCAAACATTGTTCTAAGCAACTACTACTACTACTACTACTGCTGCTGCTGCTGCTGCTGCTTGTAAACTTGATCCACCACTGTGTGTATGTGTGTGTATATGAACATGTATATGTGTATGCATGCATGTATACGTGTTTGTATATACATATGTGTCTATGTATATATCTATATTAGTCATCTGTCTGTTTGTCTATCCATCTATCTATCTCCCTATCTGTTTGTATATACATATATGTGTCTATGTATATATCTATATTAGTTGTCTGTCTGTCTGTCTATCCATCTATCTATCTACCTATCTCCCTATCTATTTATCCGTCTGTCTAATATGTGTGTTTGTTTGTAAATATATATACCTACATATATGTGTGTATGTAAGTATGTGTATGTGTGTGTGTGTATATATATATATATATTTACGTAAAAAAGAGACAGAGGATATTGATAAAACACTGTAGTTACTCTATATCTATATTTTCACGTAGTCTTTCAACCCCAAATCTCTGAATGGCCCTCATATATATGTTTAACAATGATTATATAACTGACTGATTCTCGTAAAGGTTTCACCAGTTTACTGTTCATTTTGTAAAGATCGCTGCAGATCATTAACTCCTAATGACATGGCTGGACTATTTAAGAAGGAACTACTGCTCAAATTGTCCAAGTCGCTACCAATAAATTCCTGTTATTTCTCCTCGAAACGATGTGAAAATTACTTCTTGGAAATAAATTCTAGGTTCATAAATTCACCTCCAGTATGCTTAATTAATTGAGAAGTCAGTGAGTGACTTAGCAGTGGCAGAGTGCCCATTATTAGACAATTCACTACCTGCAGAAGAATAAAATAAAACAAAAACAAAAAAAACAAATAAGTAGGGAGACCCCATCCCTGGCCATACTTAGTGCTAAATGTTACTGAACGTTATGAGTATACAGTGTTTTCTTTTTCAATTTTGTCAGATATATTGCTTTCTTTTTCAAATTGAACATATTGATAACAGCATTTAGTGTTAAATTAGTTATTTCTAGTATGGTAAATGTTACCAAATACCAAATAATGACATCTCCTCAGATATTATGAGATGCTGTTATTATGAATGTTTCATTGTCTCGGATATTGGGATATTGGCTGTATTTTTAGTTTTGGTTCTTCTTGTTTCAAACGTGTTTATTATGTTAAGGCAGTGAGCTGGTAGAATCGTTAGCATGCCAGACAAAATGTTTAGTGCTGTTTCATTTATCTTTACATTCTGAGTTCAAATTCTGCCCAGGTTGACTTTGCCTTTCATCCTTTCAGGGTCGATAAATTAAGTACCAGTTGAGCACCGGCTCAATGTAATTGACTCATCCTTTCCTCCAAATTTCAGGCCTTGTGCCTATAGTACAAAGTCAACCTCGGCAGAATTTGAACTCAGAACGTAAAGACAGACGAAATCCGCTTAGCATTTTGTCCAGCGTACTAATTTCTTTTCTACTGTAGGCACAGGGCCTGAAATTTTGGGGGAGCAGGGCCAGTCGATT
>NC_068989.1:71419416-71423129 GCF_001194135.2 Octopus bimaculoides | reverse complement strand
TAATTTCTTTTCTACTGTAGGCACAGGGCCTGAAATTTTGGGGGAGCAGGGCCAGTCGATTAGTTTGACCCCAGTACGCAACTGATGATGATGATGATGATCATCATCATCATTTGACTTATGTCTTGCATGCTGACATGGGTTTGACAGGTTGATAGGATCCAATGAGCTGGAGGACTGCGTTGAGCTTCAGTTGGATGTTTTGGCATGGTTACTATGACTGAATGCCCTTTAAAAAGTATACTGGGTAGTTTTTGCATGGCACAGGCAATAGTAAGGTCACCAAGTAACTTGCAAGACCAAGGAAAAGACCCTTCAACCGAGTGGGGGTTGAAGTAGAAAAGGGAAGTGGCTTAATGTCAGGGGTTGAGAGTCTGAAGACTGATAGAGAGACAGGCTCAGGTGTCTGCTTATAGAGGAGACGCATGGCTACCTCACATTATATAAGGGTGGGTGGGAGTAGCTTGAAAGAAGACAAAGATGGTGGTCAAGGGATGTCAGAGCATACTTTTAAGATACCAGAAAATCAGTATTAGAGAGAGAGAGAAGATGAACAAAGAATCAGGAAAGGTAGGTGAATAAGTTCATTAAAGCATGTGAAGAAAGCAGTAGATGGGTTAGTGATAGGTGTTGAGGTGAATGTAGAGAATGATGGAACAAGGATGGTGATGTGATCGATGGCAAATATCTGTATGTGTGGTGGTAGGTGAAAGAATGGGAGTGGCTCAGGAAAGAGGAGGTGATAAGTGGAAATACAGGAAGGAAGGAGAGCAGCACTATAATCAGAAAGTATGGAGATGGTATTAATTAAAGTTTCATAGTCACCTTCGTTAACTTACAACTGCTTTGTCTATTAGAAGTCATGCACACATGAGTTGAATGCCAGTACAATGTGTTGTAGTTTCGTCATCATTTACTCACACCTGCTGGCCATTGGTGGTTAGTAATACCATGCATTATGAGTATGATAAACATTATAAGTATCATGAATATAATATGTATTATGGGTCTTATAATTACTAATAATGTAGTTAGTAATAAATGTATTTAAAAGTGTATTGAGTTCTGGCAACTGGTTATTGGTACAGTTATGGCAATGTATAAATTATAAAATATATAGACATAGATATGTGGTTAAGAAGTCTGCTTCCCAACCACATGGTTTCAGGTTCAGTTCCACTGCTTGACATCTTGGGTAAGTTAAGTGTCTTCTATAATAGCTCTGGGCTTGTCAAAGCCTCTTCTTAGTGGATTTGGTAGATGTTGACTGAAAGCAGTCTGTTGTGAAGTGTGTGTATATATATATATATATATATATATATATATATCATCATCATAATCATCATCATCATCATCATTATCATCATCATCATTATCACCATCAACAACATTTAATGTCTGTTATCCATACTGGCATGGGTTGGATGGCCTTGACAGGAACTGGCGAGACCAGGGGCTGCATCAGATTCCGTAGTCTGTTTACACTTAGTTTCTCTTAATGCATACACACATACATACATCACACACACACACACACACACACACACACACACATACACACACATGCAGACATACATACATACATACATACATACATGCATACACATATGGTGGGGATGTTAGTGTCTCTTTGTCTTATGTGATAGCGTCGTACAATCAGTGTCCTTGTTTTCAATCTTCCATGGAAAGATATTTAACTTCGGGGATATTAGCTGGAAACAAATGATGGTTGGTGACAGGAAATTCAGCCCCACTGTGCAGTACTTTGGACAAGTGTCTTCTACTATAACCCCAGGCCAACCAAAGTTTTGTGAGTGGATTTGGTAGATGGAAACTAAAAGCTCATCGTGTGTGTGTGTGTGTGTGTATGTTCATCCATGTCTTGACATCACATGATGATTGCCAGTGACCATCACCATTATATAAGGCAATGCTGAAAAGTTCCTGGCTTTGGGTAAAAGAAAATACAGGAGGGTCAGTTAATTATGAGCTTAGTTTATTCAACATATTTCCCTCTCAGATTCACACACTGACTGCAGTGGTCCATCAGTTTTTTTAAAGCCCTGTAAAAGAACTTGGAAGGTTCTTTTACAGGGAACTTTTCAACACCCCTTTGTACAAACAATGTTGTTAAATTACAATATTTCAGGAAGCACATCTGACTAGGTGAGGGTTGGTGACAGGAAGGGTATCCGGCTGTAGAAAATCTGCTTCAACAAATTCCATCTGACCCATGCAAGCGTGGAAAACTGGACATTAAAATGGTGATATGGAAAGATGTTGTAAGAAAAAAACCACCCACTTGCATCAATTATCTGCATTTCTTCTTACTAGCTACAAGTGGAATAGCTCCGAAAATAAACTTCTAAATGGATTTCTCATGATAGTCGAAAGTGTATATGAACATCATTTGGTGCAACAGCACCAGCGCCAATACAAATAGAAATGGTAACACAAAAGTTAATGTAGCGTTCATTAGATCTAGCCACTTATTACCTGCGCATAAACTATATATATATGTTTCGAAAGTTTGCCAATACAATAAGACCCTTACACACACAGACACACACACCTCACCGTCGTCATCATCATCATCATCGTCATTGTTGTTAACAATATCATCATCATCATTATTAAATGTTTACCTTTCCATGCTTGTGTATGAATGAGTCATGCAATTTGTTGAGGTTGTTTTTCCACAGGTGGATACCTTTCCTGTTGCTAACCCTCACCTGTTTCCAAGCAAGGTAATATTCTCCCATTGTGAGGCATGCTTTTCACAGAGGAGCGAAAAAAAATCTGACCTTCCTGGTTTCACAACATTCTTCATTTACGACCATCGTTTCACTCAGAAAAGTCATCTCCTGACTACTGTTAGAGGATACCAACTAACAGCATCCATGCAGTGGGTATGGATTGCAAACTTTGTGGTTGGGAAGAAATCTTCTTAATCACATGGCCATGTTTGCAGCTAAATCCCCTTGTGTGGAAAGAGGTAAGGGTTGGCAACAGGAAGGTTATCTAGCCATAGAAAATTAGAAGAGAAAATCTGCCACAGTGAATTCTTTGACCAATGCAAACATAGAAAAGTGGATATTAAAATAAGGAGGATCATGTACCATGTGACTGGCCCTCGTGCCGGTGGCACGTAAAAGCGCCCACTATGCTCTCGGAGTGGTTGGCGTTACGAAGAGCATCCAGCTGTAGAAACTCTGCCAAATCAGATTGGAGCCTGGTGCAGCCTTCTGGCTTGCCAGTCCTCAGTCAAATTGTCCAACCCATGCTAGCATGGAAAACGAACGTTAAACGATGATGATGATGATAATTTATATATATATGTATATGTACATGTGTATGTGTATATATATATGTGTACATGTGTGTGTATGCATACACACACATACATATACATACACATATGTATATATATATATATATATATACATACGTATATATACACATACATATATATACATACAGAGAGAGAGAGAAAGAGATAGGGCGCATAAAGTCAGGTGGTGTGAGATTTATTTTCCATATGACTTCCAAATGATTACACCTGCTTTGTAACCTTCAACATGTAATATTATTAATTTCAGTATGCAAAACTATATGTATGTTTGCATCAATATGTGTGCTCAGCTTTAAACCTACGTGTTTAGACACACACACACACACACACACACACACACACACACACACACACACACACA
>NC_068989.1:71417390-71418968 GCF_001194135.2 Octopus bimaculoides | reverse complement strand
CTTTTTTTACTCTTTTACTTGTTTCAGTCATTTGACTGTGGCCATGCTGGTGCACTGCCTTGTAGTCGAGCAAATCAACCCCAGAATTTTTTCTTTGGAAGCCAAGTACTTATTCTATTGGTCTTATTCTTACGGGGACGTAAAAACACCACCATCGGTTGTCAAGCGATGCTGGGGGGACAAACACAGACACACAAACATACACACACATACACATACACATATATACAATGGGCTTCTTTCAGTTTCCGGCTACCAAATCCACTCACAAGGTTTTGGTCAGCCCGATGCTATAGTAGAAGACACTTGCCCAAGGTGCCACACAGTGGGAATGAACCCGGAACCATGTGGTTGGTAAGCAAGCTACTTACCACACAGCCACTCCTGCATTATAAATATAGATGTAGTGTAAAGACAATAAACGTTTGAAAAGACCATACAAGAACAACAAAGTCTGATGTGCACACATCCATGCATACACATACACACACTTCCTTTTAATAAACTTGGGGGAAAAATAAAGTCTTATTGTCTCCCCACCCCCACCAACTTTCATTTCCTTTTCTTTGTGTCTATTATGATATTAACCTTATTGTTTTGGGTTTTCTTTTTCTTGTCTGGTTAGTCTCAAGATAGCTTACAAGATCAGATATGTTTGTAATCTGGATATCTTCATGCATATCACTTGGTACTTGTCCAGTTAGATGTACATCATCATACTTATCATCATCATCATCATAATCACCAGCATGAGGATCACCATCATCAACACCATGATCACCACCACCATCATCATCATCATCATCATCATCCCTTAATTTTACAGCTAATTTTCCATGCTGGCATGGGTTGGATGGGTCATACTGAAAACCACTTCTCTCACAGACTGGTACTCATTTGAATCATTCTCATTTCGTTTCTATGGATGGGTACCCTGTCTACTACCAACTGTTTCACAGAGTTTACTGGGTGCATTTTTTTTCATTGCACCAGCACTAGAGATGTTACTGAGTCCTCTGCTAGACAGGATTAAAGGGACATCATAACATTATGCTTTCTCTGCTCACTGTCATCCAATCTACATTGTGCATTAGGGGCATTTTATCAAGGAACTCTACTCTGAGTCCAATGTAAACATCATTAGACATACAAAAGATACAGTTTACAGGTTGCTGGGGAAGTATTTTGCATGTACAAAATAAACACTAATAGCTTCTTGTTAGGGTTAATCATTAAAAGCTGAGTGGATGCTATGTGAAATGAAGTGTTTTGCTCTAAAACACACTGTACTGCCCTGTCTAGGAATTGATATCACAATCTTAAAATCATGAGTGCACCACTCTAACCATTAAGCCATGCTCTTAATGTTAGCACACACATGCACATATATATATATATATATGTGTGTGTGTGTATTTGTCTATCAAATCCACTCACAAGGCTTTGATCAACCCAGGGCTATGGTAGAAGACACTTGCCGAAAGTGCCATGCAGTAGAACTGAACCCAAAACCATGTGGTTGGTAAACAAGCTACTTGCCACACAGCCGCTCTTACAGCTAGCTATATATATATATAT
>NC_068989.1:71413665-71416938 GCF_001194135.2 Octopus bimaculoides | reverse complement strand
TATATATATATATATATATATATATATATGTATGTGTGTATATATATATATGTGTATATATATATGTGTATGTATATATGTGTGTGTGTGCGCGCATGCGTGCTGTAGGCTTCTTTCAGTGGAACTGAACTTGAAAATGTGGTTTGGAAGCAAAGATGTTGCCACACCTACACCAAAATTCACACCTGTGTCTATAGCCATACCTGCATCTATATATATATTATATTTGTACACATTCACACACACACACACATATTGTGTTGATGCTTTTTTTATTTTATCTTGTTGATACATTTTCAGGTCTTATTTTCCTCTATAACATTATAAACTTTGCCAAACACCTGACAGGTAAAGGTGGTCGGATGAAGAAAAACACAACACTTCCGAAAAGTGCTAATCTGCTTTCTTTTGCTCTGCCCTATCCCTCTAACCATTCTCTCTCTCTCTCATATGCGCGCACATGCACACACACACACACACACACACACAAATTTGGAGCCATTTTTAACTTTTAGCATTCAGATTACTCTGTTAGATATAAAGAGTAAAAGGGTAAAGACCCCCTTCATTCATGAATGACCATGGGATTGGACCTAGAGAGTTCCCCTCCAAGGCACAAGTCTGGGCAAGGTTGTCTATGGAAGACCAACAGCCAACCATACATAGCAGCCTCCCCTCTCCATGCCACCCATGATATCCAAGAGAAAAGCTTGGCACCAGTGGTGTCGCAACTCATTTCTACAGATGAGTGAACTGGAGCAATGTGAAATAAAGTGTCTTGCTCAAGAAAAACGCTCTAACCACTGAACCATATACTGTGTGTATATATATATATAAATATATATATACACACACACACACACACACACAATCATTAGCTTGTATCTAAAATTTCTGGGATAGGTTTGGCCCTTCAAACTTTATGCATTATATCTTGCATGTTCTTATGCTTTTCAACAGTGATCTTTTCCATATATATGTAATGCTCCGATGTGAAATAAAGTGTCTTGCTCAAGTCCAGTCCAGGAATCGAACTCATCACCTCATGATTGAGAGCCTGATGCTCTAACCACCGAATTGTTTTCTAGTGATCCTGCATTATCTTGTGCTTTGAGATTTCAGTGATGCTGTTGCTTATTCTTGGAATGACAATACAGAGTAGGTGTTAGAGGCTGGATGTGGGCAGTTTTAACATAGAACAGGTAGAGTATTTGAACCAAATACAGCTTAAGTGCTAAAAGGTTAAGTTTGAAAGCACACAGCTGGTGCTGTTCCTACTCTGTAGCAAAGACCAGGTGAAAAAAGTTGTGTATGTACATGTGTGTGTGCGTGTGTGTGTGTGAGTGCGTACATATGTGTATATTTATGTATGATGCGTATATGTATTCTTTTATTTGTTTCGGTCATTTGACTGCAACCATGCTGGAGCACCACTTTTAGTCGAGCAAATCAACTCCAGAACATATTCTTTGTAAGCCTAGTACTTATTCTATCAGTCTCTTTTGCCAAACCACTAAGTTACATGGACGTAAACACACCAGCATTGGTTATCAAGCGATGTTGGGGGGACAAACATAGACACACTAACACACACATATGCATATATATATATATATATATATGTATATATATATATATATCATCATCATCATCATCATCATCATCGTCGTCGTTTAACGTCCGCTTTCCATGCTAGCATGGGTTGGACGATTTGACTGAGGACTGGTGAAACCAGATGGCTACACCAGGCTCCAATCTGATATATATATGATGGGCTTCTTTCAGTTTCTGTCTACCAAATTCACTCACAAGGCTTTACTCAGCCTGAGGCTATAGTAGAAGACACTTGCCCAAGGTACCATGCAGTGGGACTGAACCTAGAATTATGTGGTTGGTAAGCAAGCTACTTACCACACAGCCACTCCTGCGCCTATATGTATATATTTTTGTATTTATTTATGTACATTATGTATGTATGCACAAATATATTTATATATGTATAAGAGTGTGTATGTATATGTGTTTCTTTGGCGTCTTTTAGCCATCGTGTTCAGGGTCAGGCTGGAGCACTACCTTTCTACTTATGTATTGATGTGTAAAACGTTTTTATCGTTTAGATCTTTGTTGTTGGTATTGTTGATGTTGTTGTTGTTGTTGTTGTTTGTACAGTCATCCTGTCTCTTTCTGAATGAATTTTGTTTGTAACTATATTTATTTATTCAGTTATTTCTGTATTTATTTATTTATTTATTTATTTATGAGAGTTCTGATGCAAAGTTTGGAACCAGAATCTTCAATCTTAAAATGGCAACTGTGTAGGACGTTTCAGAATTCATTTCTCTGTTCGCCACACTTAGTCTCTTAACCACAAATAGAAATACACACACACACACACATGTATACACATACATATATATACTTATACATACATACATACATACATATTATACATACATATATATATATGTGTGTGTGTATGTGTGTCATCATGTATATACACATGTATATGTGTGTGCATGTGCATGCGTGTATATTTATATATAAGTATACACATATGTGTGTGTATATAAATATAAATACATATGTGTATATATATATTCAGAGAGAGAGTGAGAGAGAGAGAGAGAGAGAGAGAGAGAGATGAGGAAACCAAGATTTAGTTGGTGGGGAAGACTTGTTTGCTATCATCAACTGCAAACTTTATCTTTTTCGAATCAGACAGCTTGCTGCTTTAGTTCTTCTGAAATTGGTAAAGCATTCCTGGTTTGATAGAGATTCTATATTTAGACATTTTTCTCTAGACATTGTCTGCTTCTTGTCCAGTTAACAAACTTATCCGTCTTGGTGTACACATACACCATGCACATATACACACCTGCATACACATACACACACACACACACACACACATATATACCATATGCATATATACACCTACCATATGCATATACACTCCTGCAGACACACGTGCAAGTGCATATGGGTGCTGAGTGATGTGTAAATACAAATGATCGTAAATACATGCATATGTACTTGTGTGCATCACACATGCCAATGAATGCGTATGGATGAAATGACGATTGCATAAGTACATGTACATAAATCCAGACATATACGTAAAGATGCACAAAATGCTTACATATTACACACACATATACACACACGGATGGATGTTAAATTACGCTGATGATGGTGATGGTAATCATAGTGGTGATGATAATGGCAGTAATAATGATGAGGGTGTAGTAGTAGTAGTAGTAGTAGTAGTAGTAG
>NC_068989.1:71413544-71413655 GCF_001194135.2 Octopus bimaculoides | reverse complement strand
AGTAGTAGTAGTAGTAGTAGTAGTAGTGGTAGTAGTAGCAGCAGCAGCATTTGTGTGTATGTATGCACCTGCATATGTATATATATATATATATATATATATATATATATA
>NC_068989.1:71412329-71413534 GCF_001194135.2 Octopus bimaculoides | reverse complement strand
ATATATATATATATATATATATATATATATATTTGTGTTTGTGTTTGTGTGTGTGTGTAGGTGTGTATTTCAGTGTATCCATGTGTCTGCATGTGTATGTATGTATATGTACATGTGTTTATGTATGTGTGTGTGTGTGTGTGTGTGTGTGCCTGTGTGTGTTTGTGTATATACACATGTACACATAAGTAAATACAGATAAGTGCGTATGTTTATAAACACAGATGTATACAGATGCAACCATTTACAGTCATAGAAAAACTTATAAATAACACACAATGCACACACATACACACACAAAAAATTGATTTTATATTTTTCTTTATATTGAAATTGTTTATGTGTGAGTGTTTGTGCGTGCTTGTGTGTATGTGTATGTGTGTGTGTGTGTGTCTGTTGTGTACTTTATTTTCCATCCTGATTCCATTTGTTGGAATTGCATTTCCATGTGAGGAATGTCTGATCCTGTCCAATTATGTAACCCAAATCATGTCCTACAACGGAAAGCGTGCAACCAAATATGCAAAATAGAATTCCTCTCTTTTCTAATTAGACTATGAGAAGTGGGTAGGTGGAGCGGAGGAGCAGGGGGGGGTATCAAGAGAAATGGTGATTGGCTCAGTGGCTTGAGCGTCGGGTTCACAATTATGAAGTAATGAGTTTCATTCCTGGACTGGCCTGTGTGCAACTATAGAAATGAGTTGTGATGTCACTGGTGCCAGGCTGTATCCGTCTTTGCCTTTCCCTTGGATAACATAAATGGCATAGAGAGGAGAGGTTGGTGTGCATGGGTGACTGCTGATCTTCCATAAATAACCTTGCCCGGACGTGTACCTTGGAGGGGAACTTTCTAGGTGCAATCCCATGGTCATTCATGACCAAAGAAGGTCTTTATTCCTTTTACCCTAATACAGACATATGATACAGGCATTATAGATTGGATCCAGAGAAAGGCCACCAGACTTAAATGATCTGAAGTTATTCATCCACTCACTCCAACGTCTGGCCATCTCATTGCCCTTATTTTTACAATGGGCATTATTCCTTAGAACTGGCTGGCTCGATGGTCAAGCACTCCTAATTCACTTATTACCTCATTTTCTTGTCACTTATAATATGTCCACGCTTCTAACCCCTCTCCCACCTCACTCTTTCCCTCACCTCTCCCCCACCACTACCTTATCGCTCCTCCACATCTCCCCTCC
>NC_068989.1:71411024-71412193 GCF_001194135.2 Octopus bimaculoides | reverse complement strand
CCTAGTCTTTCATCCCCAGAACTTCCTCAATCTGGAACTCCCTCCCCCTCCCTCTCTCTCCCTATCCATGTTTGTCATGCAGATAATGGTTTGCAACTATAGAGCAATATAAATATTGCTCTGTCGTTGTGAGACTTAGTCACTCTGGGGCCCTTAGGAGCCACCTGAACTCCTTTAGTACCAGGACACTTTGCAGGATTATGGGGTACCATTGGTCAGACTTTATATCCAACCAACGACCCTACTAAGAAACTGGAATGTGACCTGTGACTTGTATGATCCAGGAGTGGTCAGTTCAGACTGATTGGCCATGTTACTTGATCTTCAGCCTTGGATCCAACATCTGATGTCATATTCTCTGAGGGTCTGGCTGAGAGTGATGGCTCATGTTGGTTGGCCATGTGCCACATGGCACATGAGGGAGATCATGATAGATAAAGAGATGGGGACTGACTGGAACACTGCTTGGAGGTTTGCTTAGGATGATCCAAGCAAATATGACAAATGGTGGATGCAGTGATCCACTGTAGTGGCGTCCCCATAACCGACCTGAATATTACCATAAAAGGTAAAACAGGGGGCTTATTTTCAGGAAGTGCTATACATTTTGTGGCTGAGAATGGTTGGTAAGAATTAGACATGAAATATCTTTTATTAGTTAGCATAAAGGATAAAGATCCTCTTCAGGCAAGGTTGTTTATGGAAGACCAGCAGTTGCCCATGCATACCAGCCTCCCCTCTTCATGCCACCGATGTTATCCAAGGGAAAGGCAAAGGCTGATGCAGCTTGGCACCAGTGACATCATGACTTATTTCTACAGCTGAATGAACTGGAGCAACATGAAATAAAGTGTCTTGCTCAAGAAAACAACACACAGCCCGGTCCAGGAATCGAACTCACTACCTCATGATTGTGAGCTCAACACTCTAACCACTGGGCCATAGTGCTACATTTACACAGATGTGAAGGGCGGTAGGGGTGACAAGCAGTTTCTCAACATTGCTTTTCTTGCTGCATAACTTCTTTTCTAATAATTCTTGGAAGTAGTCTGAATTTTTCAAAACCGTCGTGAGAAGTAAAAAAAAAAAAATAAATAAAATATTTTACAAAAAAGTTTTGAATATGTGAAAATGTTAAAAGTATGTATTGTTTTATTTCTTTTTTCTCC
>NC_068989.1:71408857-71410315 GCF_001194135.2 Octopus bimaculoides | reverse complement strand
CTATTTTTAACATGGTTTTAGGCAACAAGCTGGCAGAATTGTTAGCACACTGAGCTTCATGATTCACAGTATTTCATTTGTCTTTATGTTCTGAGTTCAAAATCCACAAAGGTTGACTTTGCTTTTCATGCTTTTGGGGTATCAGTTAAGAACTGGGGTAGATGTAATCAATTAACCATTTTTGAGACCAAAATTTTTTTTTGATTGAGATACATCTACTGAAAGATGATCTCTGATTAGCTATTACACTTCAAAACCAACCATTCACAACATTTGTTCCATCGGGCCAATGGATCAGCCTCAAAGTCCTTTCAGCTTGTATCAATTGGTCTGATCAATCAGCCTAGGTGTCCCAAGAGGGTTAATGTCTTCTCTCAAAGTTGCTGGCCTTGTGCCATAATTATAAACCATTATCAAATTGGTGTTTGAAGCATGAATGAAGATGAAATTTTGATAGAAATTTAAAAAAAAAATTTTTTTTACTCTAAATTGCTTTCAAACAGGAAATTTGTATTATAGAACCAGGGTGATCTCAGATGGTCTGGTATGAAAGGGTTAAACTAGAATTTCAATTGACTTATTTGAGTAGTATTGTTAACACTGCTTCCAGAAGCAGCTAGTACTTCTGACTGAATAGATCTATAATGGGGAAGTTAACAGTTAAGCCACACTATTACGACTTACTAGTTAAGACTATTATGCAGTATATGTGATAAGTAACTATCACAGAAATCAGCTTCAAATATAAAACAAAAAAAAGTCTTTAATTCTCTATTGTTGCATCCATAAACTACGATTTAATCAATTCCATCAGCATTGTCACTCTTCTTTCAAGAAAAACATGGTAAATATAAATACAGGATGTATTTTATTTTCTTTCATATTTCTGGGAAAGAGAAAAACAAAATTTTAAAAAATTCCTCATTTTGGGTTATTAACAATTCAGTTTTTCAAACAGGCAGGAAATTTCAAATATTTCAAATGCCAGACGTGGAGAAATTTTATTTCCATATCCTTTGGTTAAAATGTAAACAATTCCCATGGAACCACTGCAGATGGTACATCGATAACATTGGCACCATTTAAAAAAAAATTCCATAATGCATCCAAGGAATTGATTTCCTCTGCAGTTTCAAAGAATTCATTTAAACTTGCAATGCTTTCCAAAAATGATGGTCACCGTTGTTGGTAAGATTTATCAGAAATGTCAGGCTGGTTGCATTAAAAGCTTTTACTTTTTGGATGGAGTCAAATTTGTGACATTGCAAAACCTATTTATTTGAAAGGTGTTTGTGTGTGTGTGTGTGTGTGCATGCATGCACATGCCTGTGTATGTGCATGTGTGTGTATATATATATGTATATATAAAGTCTCTCTCTTGATCTCTCCACACACACACATATTTGAAAGGTGTGTATGTGTGTGTGTGTGTGTGTGTATATATATACATATATATAT
>NC_068989.1:71407455-71408473 GCF_001194135.2 Octopus bimaculoides | reverse complement strand
GTGTATGTATCTTAACAGCTTTTCAGTAGAGATGAACACCATTCCTCCATGTGATTGGCTTGAAAAATTGTTAAGATATTAAGATAATTTTCTTAACATGAAACTAATTGTTGCCTTAATACATAAACAAAGATACATATATGAATATATATATATATATATGCATTGTTTATGCATGGCAATACTAATAAGCTGGGTAGAACTCAATATACATATGTTTCAGAAAAAAACATTAGTTGAGCACAGAGCGTAATAAGAAATTATATAGATGACAAAGAATTATATAATGAATTTCATAAAGTCCATTATATAATTTCTTGTTCTTTTGTCTTTTATATAATCTCTTCTTATGCTCTCTCTTTCCCTCTCTCTCTCACTATATATGTGCTTGTGTGTGTGTGTGTGTGTGTGTGTGTGTAATATATATACACACACACACACATGCACATGCATATAAATATACACATGTACCTGAACACACGCACTGGTAAATTGTTTCCCTTGATGGCAGGGTTCAAACGAAGTAGGCTTCCTCTAAACTTAGTACTCAATACTTGATATACATTTTTAATCTTTCACATTTCATTTTTTTTTTTTTTTTTCTTTCTTTAGAAACACCATAACAGCAATATTGATTGTCTTTGATCTTTTCAAATGTGACCATATTTGACAAGATCAAAGACGTCCAAACTAAATGTGATGTGGTTTCTGGAATAATATGTTACAGGTGCTGGCATGACTGTGTGGTTAGGAATTTCACTTTGTGAACCATATGGTTCAGTTCCATTGTTTGGCACCTTGGACAAGTGTCTTTAAACCACAGCTCTAGGATGTTTCAGTGCACAGTAAGCGGAATTGGTACATGTAAAGAATATGGAAATTCATTTTATGTATGCATGCATACGTATGTGTCTGTGTGTATCTGTGTGTGTCAGTGTGTGAATGAGAATGTATGTGTGTGTGTATGTGTGTATGTATATATATATATATATATATATATATATATATATATATATAT
>NC_068989.1:71404904-71406380 GCF_001194135.2 Octopus bimaculoides | reverse complement strand
TATATATATATATATATATATATATATATATATATATGTATGTATGTATATGAAACGACAGCTATCTTATTTTTTAATATTTTATTGTTTTTTTTGTTGGTCTTCTTTTCTCTCCAGTTCCCTCTCTTCAAAGAAACGCAGACATCAAACAAACGAACCGTTTCCAATTGGTCTCGTTGTATTGATTACTACTTCACCAACGATAAAGATTTATTAATGAATATGTCATCATATTTCCCTTGCTCACGCATACACACACACACACACACACACACACACACTCTTCCTTTTACAACATGCAGTGAGGTTTTGTTTCTGAAATTTTTTAATCTTACTATTTTGGGTTTTATGGTTATGATGGCAGCAGTGATGGTGGTGGTGGTGGCTAGAGCTGTGGTAATGGTGGTGTGGATGATAATGATGATTTTGATGATGATGATGATGATGATGATGATGATGATGATGACGAAAGTGTTGATGATGATGATGATAGTGGTATTGGTGGAAGTAATAGTTGATGATAAGAACAATGACAATGGTGGTGATGATGATGATGGTGGGGATGATGATGATGATGATGATGCCAGTGATGATGGTGGTAATGATGGTGGTGCCAGTGGTGGTGGCAGTGGTGTTGGTGGCTGTGATGATGGTGGCTGTGATGATGATGATGAGGATGCGAATGAGGGAGAAGGTTGAGGAAGAGGAGGAAGGCAGGGGATTGTCAGACAGAACCATCATTTCCACTTGCATCATTGGTGTTGATATTGATGTTGTTGCTGCTGTTGTTGTTAGTAGTGACACAGTGATGATGGTGGTCACTCTCTTCTTATGGTCAAATGAACTTATCTACTCACCCTATCTGATTCTCTGTCCACAGTCTCTCTTATACTCACTTTCTTGTATTTTGAGAATGTCTTCCAACACATTGTTACCACCATCTGTTTCTTTCTTTCAACTATTCCCACATCATTCCCATATGTAATGCAAGGTGACTATCTGTCTCCTCCATAGTAGTCTCTCTCCAATTTATTGGTCTTTACACAGTATAAAGCCACCTCCCACTCTCCTACAACTCTACTCAGTCAAAAGGACGTTTTCCTTGTCTTGCAAGTTACTTGGTGACCTCACTAGTGCTGGTGCTATGTAAAAAGCAACCAGTGTATTCTGTAAAGCGGTTGGTGTTAGGAAAAGGAAGAGCATCCAGCTAGAAATTATGCTAAAATATTAGATATTAGAACTTGAAGCTGTCCTCTGGCTTATTGGATCCAATGAAACCATCCGACTCCTACTAGCATGGAAAAAAGCATTAAATGGTAAAGATGCTACCTCTGCTGTTGTTGTTGATGATGACGATGATGATGATGATGATGATGATGAAGAAGCTATGCTCTTTGCTTTAATTCACCTGGGATTATTCATGTAAAACGCAATGGTGATTGTATCCACACCTGCCGCTACAGACCACTTACCAGT
>NC_068989.1:71399310-71404894 GCF_001194135.2 Octopus bimaculoides | reverse complement strand
CCCCCCAACTACAACAACCATCTGCCATATCATTCATTTTAGAAGATCACAGCAACAACCTCTCAGTTAGTATCATGGAAGTTGCATGGAAACTTTCAAGGTATTTTGAAAAAAACAAACAGAAACAAAGAAAAAACAAGTATGTTATAACTATTTATGAGATACATGCAGAACAACAAAAATCCAAACCATGACTTGTATTCATTCTCAATATGTACTGGCAGGCTCAAATGTGAACCTGCTGATTGCTGTTGTTTTTCATCATCAGAGAATACCTCCTCCCTTTATACTGTGTGTGTTCATAACACATGATTCATCAGTGTAAGAGGACTTTGAGATACTGCAGTGTTTCAACATTGTTGTATGTCTCCCAAGTCAAAGCAACCTCACCAGACTGCTGAATTTGACAAGAGTAGGAGTTCTTTTTTATAGGAATCAGTAAACAAATCATTTGCTGATGTATGCAGATGTCTGCCAGACAGATAATAGTTCATGGGGTGCATGCAGACCAACAAGAATCCAAACGATAGTGTACCTATTCATTCTCATTATATTCTGGCAGATTCAAACATGAATATGCCAATTGTTGTTGTTTTTCATCATCAGAGAGTACCTCCTCCCTTTAAATGATGTATGTTCATAACACATGCAATTCACCAGTGTAAAGGGACTTTTTTTTAGACAATCATGGTGTTTCAACCTTATTGTGTCTCCCCAGTCAAAGCTAGACCTCGGTTAATAGATTTAACAAGGTTACTGGCTCTTATGTATAGAAATCGATAAACAAATTATTTGCTGATGCATACCGATGTCTTACAAACAGATAATAATTCATGGAACGCATGTAAAACAACAAGAATTCAAACAATGATATATTTATATCTTTCGAGTGTTGGACCTCAGCGAGAGAATGACAAATGACCGAGACCTTTGGCAATATGCTCTGCTTGAATTTAAGACTCATCAAGCCAAGTGTCACACAACTGGCACCCATGCTGGTGGCACATAAAAGCACCCTTCACACTCTCGGAGTGGTTGGCATTAGGAAGAGCATTCAGCTGTAAAAACCATACCAAATCAGATTAGTCTGGTATAGCCCCTCAGCTTGCCAGCCCTGGTCAAATCATTAGACCCATGCCAGCATCGACAACGAATGTTAAAGGATGATGATAATGATGATGATGATAATGATGATGATGATGATGATTCATGCTTAATATGTTCTTGCAGATTCAAATGTAAACATCTAATTGCTATTGTTTCTCGTCAGTGGACATCTCCACCCTTTAGACAATATGCATTCATAACACACAAATTCACTGGTGTAAGGAGACTTTGAGACACCAGTGTTTCAACCTCATTTTGTGTCTCCTCAGTTAGTGCTACCCCACCTGATCAATGTAGTATTCCAGCCAGCCAGCCAGACATGACTACTTCATCCTTTATCTGATATTATTATCAGTTACACGGCAGTGGATTACATTATTACACTGTCTACTATAACCTTCCCTTTAATATGAAGGAGGTTTAACTGTGATCTCTAACAGACTGAATGACCACATAGAAGCTTCTTCATTGATGTCCTTAATGGTATTATTGTTGTTGTATTGTTTTCCTGTTAATCTTCATTGCTGGAAGTCTTTAATGCTAAGCAGTCTGACATTGGTAAGCCTCATTATGTATGGCTTATGGCAACCACCCAACTTGGGATGTTATGCAACAGTGGCCTTCCTTTACCGATTCCACAGGACGAAAAGACTGGTTGTTGCTAAACCAACCAGTGTTCTTGTTGAGTTGTTAAATAGCTGTGAATCTGTTTGCTTCTCTAGGTTTGTCTGCATCAGTTTGTGTATGTGTGTGTGTGTGTGTGTGTGTGTATGCATATATTTGCATATGCATGTATATGAATAAATGTCTGTGTGTGTTTGTGTGAGGATACGTGTGACAATGTATATGAGTCTATATCCATCTATTTGTTTGTCTGCATCAGTTTGTGTGTATATGTGTGTTTGATTGTCTGTGTGCAATTTTTGTGTGAGTGTGTGTGTGCCTGCAGGTATATCTATCTATCTATCTATCTATATATATATATATATATATATATATATATATATGAGTATGAATGAATGAATGTATGTTTATGTATGTGTGTGTCTAGTTGTTCATGTCTGTATATGTACGTGTGTATGTGTAAGGTTGTCTGTGTCTATATATATATGTGTGTATGCCTATGTGTATATTTCCATCTATTTGCTTGTCTAAATCAGTTTGTGTGTGTATGTGTTTTGTCTGTGTGTGTATGTGTGATTGGTTGTCTATGTGCAAGTATGTGCATATATGTGTAGGTACATGAGTATGTATGAATGAATGTATGTTTGTATATGTCTGTATTTTTGTGTCTGGTTGTGCGAGTGTGTGTGTGTATATTTGCATATGTATGTATTTGTGTGAATATAGATATATGAATGAATATTTGTACATAAATGTACACATGTATGTGTGTATGTATCTATGTGTATGTGTGAGTCTCTATGAATGAATGTGTGTTATATGTGTAAGTGGAAAGGTGTATGCAACAATGTGTATATGTATTTGTATATCTGTAGATTTACGTAATCACATAAGTATATGTGTGTGTATGTGTATTTCTGTGTACATATGTGGATATGTGTGTGTGTGTAGGTGTTATTATTGTTATTATTATTATTATTATTATTATTATTATTATTATTATTATTATTATTACATACATACATATACTTATACATCTGTGTGTATGTTTATCATGTATGCCTATGTGTTCTTGTGTACAAAATCAAGTGGAACGATCTCCAAGTAATTATCAAACGATGTAATTAGTTTCAGTCCCGGATATTCTTTCTGTTTACTTCGGACACTAATTTTCAGTTAAGCTACAAAGCTATGACATACCAAATTTTAATGTCAGCATCTCTACACATAACCAATCATTACCATTCTGTTGTATTCTTTATTTCGTGTCTGAAACCAAACTCCATTCCAAGATATTCTTCCCATCTGTTTTGACATGATAAATTCTCATTTGGAATAAATATCAGACAGAGAAGAGAATGGAAAAGAGAAAAATGGACTGTAGTGTTACCATTTTGTATCATTACTATGATACCATTATAGACAATGGAAGCTATTTATTATAATCAAGGATCCTAAAACTCGTTATTTAAATGAGCTGAAAATTATTCACTCATTACAATCAGAGATCTTAATGTTGTTAAGTCTTCTTGCTTAAAGTGGAGATGCATAGCTCAGTTATTAGAGTGTTGGGCTCATGATTATAAGATTGTGGTTTCCATTCCTGTACCGGGCAACGTGTTGTGTTCTTGAGCAAAACGTTTCATTTCATACTGCTCCAGTCTACTCAACTCGTAAAAATGAGTAATCCAGTGACGGACTAGTGTCCCATCCAGGGAGGAATATATACAAGCCAGAGAAACTGGGAAACCAGCCCTACTCTTGTTATGGAGTAATGTAAACTAACCCTCTTTCTTAAAGTTTTCTGTCCTTCTTTTCACTAGTATTACAAGTTCTGAAAATGATCAAAGGAACTGACTCTAAAAGGGCCATAGGAACTAGCCTTCCTTCTGCCAGTCTTATAGGCTCTGAAAAAGGTCAAGAGGAATTGTACTTCTTTCCATCAATCTTATAGGTATTGTAAAGAACCTTTCCTTCTACCAGTTTAATAGGTTCTGGAAGATCAAGGTAAATTGCTCTTCCTTTCATCAAACTTATAGACTCTGAAAAGGTTCAAGGGGGACAGCCCTTCTCCCATCAGTCTTATAGACTTCAAAGAAGTGACTGTAGGAACTGATTTCCTTTTACTAGTATTATAGTCTTATAAGCTCTAAAAGGGGCCATAGGAACTGACCTTTCTTCTATCAGTCTGATAAACTCTGAAAGTAGATGTTAAATGATGGTGGTGGTGGTGGTAGTGGTGATGATGATGATGATGATGATGATGATGGTGATGATGTTTCAGTCCACTCAGCTGGCAAAAATGATTTGTATCTGTATTTCAAAAGGGCTAACCTTGTCACATTCTGTGACATGCTGAATTTCCTTGAAAAATACATTATGGATACGCATGTCTGTGGAGTGCTCAACCACTTGCACTTTAATTTCATGAGCAGGCTGTTCTGTTGATTGCATCAACTGGATGCCTCATCATCATAACCAACAGTGCCAGTTAAGACTACATGATTCCAATGTCCTTCCTCTTTTCTAAGATCATAGGTGTGATTTTTGAGAGAGAGAAACTTGTTTGCTATTTCTAGCTGATTGAGTAGGTGCATAAAGGCAGCTCTCTCTCTCTCTCTCTCTCCCTCTCCCTCTCTTGTTAGCTCATCATACGGACTCTTTGATATAAATGAGCTAATAATGGGCCTTATCTCGTTGGCCTAGAAAGACAAACCTTAACAACTCTACTGCCGTACCTCCTAGTTCACACACACACACACACACGAGTATACAAAATAGCTTAGTGTACTGATAAAGCGATTAAGCTTCTGAGTATTTCCTTCTTAGATTTGGCATTGTTCCAGATGAAGTTCAGATACAAATTCTGTGGCGATGGCATCTCTGTCTCTATCTCTCATTAATTGTTTTTCTCCAAACTCATTATATTTATCAGTCGAAACATGTGATTTCAGGACTTGTTTCCTTCTCAGCAACACACACGCACGCACGCACACACACACACACATGCATGCATGCTTGCACAATATATATAAATATATATAAACACATATATAAATCTATAATTATACATTACACATATATGTATATACACTCACACATTATATATATGTATATATATATATATATATATATATATATATATATATATATATATATATATATATATATATATCTGTATATAGATATATATATGTGTGTGATTGTATGTATATAAATATATATATGTATGTATGTATGAATGTGTGTATGTATGTACAAATCTATATTTATACATTACATATATATGTATACACACACACACACACACACACACACATATATATATATACACACACATGCATGTACATAAATACATATGCACACACACATTAATATATCATGTGTTTTTGTTCCATTTTGCCCATTTTCATTGAGATAAACCCAATTTTAAAGTTAAATGCAAGTTTATACATGTATATATATATATATATATATATATATGTTGGCTTACTCTCAAGAGAATGCAGTCAAGATTGGTAACCATCGTATTCTTCATCAAAGGTGATATGTCTGTAAACAATCGGAAATACTACATCAACAGTCGAAAAAATCCTTACATCAGTAGGGAAATCATCATCATCATCATTGTTTAACGTCCGCTTTCCATGCTAGCATGGGTTGGACGATTTGACTGAGGACTGGTGAAACCGGATGGCAACACCAGGCTTCAATCTGATCTGGCAGAGTTTCTACAGCTGGATGCCCTTCCTAACGCCAACCACTCAGAGAGTGTAGTGGGTGCTTTTACGTGTCACCCGCACGAAGGCCAGTCAGGCGGTACTGGCAACGGCCACGCTCAAAATGATACATT
>NC_068989.1:71394504-71396561 GCF_001194135.2 Octopus bimaculoides | reverse complement strand
AATGGGCCAATGGGCTTCTTTCAGTTTCTTATTTCTTTATTGCCCACAAGGGGCTAAACATAGAGGGGACAAACAAGGACAGACAAAGGGATTAAGTCGATTACATCAACCTCAGTGCATAACTGGTACTTAATTTATCGACCCCGAAAGGATGAAAGCCAAAGTCGACCTCAGTGGAATTTGAACGCAGAACGTAACAGCAGACAAAATACCGTTAAGCATTTCTCCCGGTGTGCTAATGTTTCTGCCAGCTCGCCGCCTTTCAGTTTCTGTCAACCAAATACTCTCACAAGGTTTTGGTTAGCCTGAGTCTATAATAGAAGAAACATGCCCCAATATGCCATGCAATGTGACTGAACCCAGAACCACGAGGTCGGGATGCAAACTTCTTACAACTCAGACATACCAGTACCTATGTGTGTGTGTGTGTGTGCATATGTACATATATACATATATATTATTTTTTTTAAGACTATGGGACTGTGTAATTTGAGGGAGATTTTGTTGCTATTTCTGGCAAGATGACTGAATACCTAGAGATTTCTGTATTGACTTGCAGCATTGTCTGGTGTGATGAAGGGAGGTGGACGTGGCTGCGAGAAAACTTTGGTTTTTTTGTTTTGTACAGGAAAAACAGGTTGCTGACATCCCGATTATTAGCTTCAAAGCATATCTTCTGTTGTGTGTGTCAGTGTGTCCGTGCATGCATGTGTGTGTGTGTGTGTGTTAGTGTGTGCCTGCATGTGTGTGTGCGTGTGTGTACACATGAACGTGTGTGTACACATGAACGTGTGTGTGCATGTTTGTGTGTGTGTGGTTGTTAGATGTCAGGTGAGCTCTGATTAAGCAAACATGTGATCAAAGGCATTCCTGCCATGACAATCTCACAAAACCTGCGATTACAATACCCCCCCATATCATTTTCTAAAACAGTAATGTGTATCTGTGTGTGTGTGTAGAGGTGGTGGGTGGATTTGGTGGGGATTTGGCTGCTTAGTTTTTGGCAACCTTGTAGAGGCTCCCTTATTGGCCTGTGCATATATGTGGATGAAATTTAAGGGAGACTAGGCTGTTATTTTCTGGTGACCATGTGTTTGTGTGGATGTGTTATATATATGAGTGGTGAGAGTGAAGTTGGAGTTTGTGTCCTGATTGTTGTAGTATTAATTAATATTTCATTGTGACACCTGTTACAAGATGACTGAAGACTAATGAATGATAAAGAACATTATTAATTTTTTTCTTCATCTTTTATTGTTTTGCTACTACAATTTTATTTTTGTTGTTATTGTTGCTGTTGTATTTCCTAGATGTGTACAGTTGACTAATATAGCTTTGTGGTAGACAGAAACTGAAAGAAGCCCATTGTATATCTTTATATAAATACACACACACACACACACACACACACACACACACACATATATATATATATATTACATATATATGTATATATTATATATATATATATATGTAATATATATATATATAATATGTGTAATATATATATATATGTAATATATAATTTGAGTGTGGCCATTGAGCATGGCTGTTGCCAGTACTGCCCGACTGGCCCTCGTGCTGGTGGCACGTAAAAGCACCCACTACACTCTTGGAGTCATTGGCATTAGGAAGGGCATCCAGCTGTAGAAACTCTGCCAGATCAGATTTGGAGCCTGGTGTAGCCATCTGGTTCACCAGTCCTCAGTCAAATCGTCCAACCCATGCTAGCATGGAAAGCGGACATTAAACAATGATGATATAATATATAATATATATATATATAAAACAGAAGAATAAAATAATTAATTGTATGCTGTATGTATGAAACAGGGGAGTTCAACATTTCAGACTAAAATCCTTTGTTGAAGGGGGGAAAATCAGAGACAAAGGGTCAGTAGGAGGTGACATGCTTAACATTTGTTGTGTTTCCTTTCTCTGCTGAGACAAAATATTCCTGACAAATTGCTATGACTGATCATTTTAATTAAATCACAAATACTTTTAATTAGACAAAGAAGATTTTTGTTTTCTTTCTCTATATATCTTTTTTTTTT
>NC_068989.1:71391437-71394494 GCF_001194135.2 Octopus bimaculoides | reverse complement strand
AAATTTTTTTTTATTAAGATAGAAAACATTGCAGTTAACTGTGAAATCGCATTTGTTATGGCCAACAACTTGTTTTAATCATGGATTTATGTATTTTGTGTTGCTGTTTGCTCATTTGTGACACTTCACATTGGTTTGTTTTTTGTTTGTTTGCTTATTTATTTTGTTTGTTTATTTATTTATTTATTTATTTATTATTGAAATTTGTTAAATTTCTATGTATTTGATTAGCCAACGTCATCTTCATCTCCCGCTATCATCGTCTTCACTTAACAATGGACCACAGAAAAATTCACAGTTACATAGTAACACAGTTAATAATTTACAATACGCCCACTCGCACTAGTCGTATATCATGAAGACAGATAATGACTACGACAGTGATGATATCAATGATGATGATGATGATGACAACAATGATGATGATGACAACAATGATGATGATGACAGCAATGGTGATGATGATAATGATGACGGTAGTGATGACGACAATGATGATGATGATGGTGACGGTGATGGTGACGATGACTATGATGATGATGACGATGATGATAATGATGACAATGCTGCTGTGTTGATGATGATAATGTTGGGTATATATATATATATATATATATATATATATATATATATATATATATATATATATATATATATATATATATATATATATATATATATATATATGCAATTTTAAAATTTCTCTAATTCTTCATTTTAATTATATGGCAGTGCTGACAAGCTGTGCTCTCAGGACACCTCCTCTTTACATTTTCTCATCTCATTTCTCCCCATCTCTTTCTCTCTGTCTCTACTAACTCCATACCTTCCTTCTCATCTCCCCATAACTTTTCAATCTGTATGACCTGCTACTGACTTCATGGTACTCTTGACATTTCCTAAAGAGTCAGTCTAAGAATGGTTAAATGTCAAATAACTGATCCAAACACTTTCTTCCCTTTGCTATAACCTGTAAAACGTATCTCACTAATGTTTCTTCTCTTCTGGAAGTACTTTTTTGTTTTGCTTCTAATATCATTTATTTCATGTTCTTATGCTTCAATTTCCTGTCAAAGTAGTGTAATTGGTTGATCTAACCAATAAGCCAAGCTCAAGTTAATAGTTAATACTAATAGTGTCAATCTAACTGGCTGGATTAAAACCAATGAACTAGATCTAATTTATAAGTTAAATGCAATCATGGATATCCGATGGTATAGTTTGTAAGTTAAATGCAGCCATGCATCACAACCATGTATTGAGAGGGATTCATTGGGGTTCGGATAATTCACCTCTGGAAACATAGGTGTTTCGTTCATCATCCTTCAACAACTCTTATTCAGGGACATTTTCGGTGGGATGGTCTACCTGACATGAAAATTCTAACTGGGCCCCACCTGCAAGGTCATGCGTTGTTTATCTTGGTATGAGATCACCATGTCCACATGGTTATCTCATTTGGTTGTGATGCATGTGCCTGGTATACCCTTATCAGACAGCTAGTCATGATGGATATATTGGGCTTCATATATTTGTACCCCAGTGTCACTTTGATAGCATGCACTGCTCTCTCACTCAATAATAATAATAATAATAATAATAATAATAATAATAATAATAATAATTATTATTATTATTATTATTATTATTATTATTATTATTATTATTGTTATTATTATTGTTGTTATTATTATTATCATTTTTCTTTATTGAGGCAGTGAGATGGCTAAACTGTTAGCATGCCAGGCAAGATGTTTTGTGGCATTTCTTTTGACTGTATATTCTGAGTTCAAATTCCACCAAAGCCAACTTTGTCTTTCATCCTTTTGGGGTCGATGAAATAAGTATCAGTTACACACCGGGGTTGATGTAATTGACTAGCCCCTTCCTCCAAAATTTCAGGTCTTGTGCCTTTAGTAGAAAAGTTTATTATTATTATTATTATTATTATTATTATTATTATTATTATTATTATTATCATTATCATCATCATTATTATTATTATTATTATTAGTAGTAGTAGTAGTATAGAAAGGACTGAGGTAACACTTCCTGAAGATGTAAAGTCAAAATTAAAAGAAAAGTGTCATTGACTCTATTATTATTATTTCTTTGCCCTAGGTGTCAGGAAGACACTCGGAAAGAAATGGAAACAAAATTGAAAGAAGATAATAATAATAATAATAATAATAATCATTCATCATCATCATCGTTTAAGCAGACGTTAAATAATGATGATGATGATGAATGATGATTATTATTATCTTCTTTCAATTTTGTTTCCATTTCTTTCCGAGTGTCTTCCTGACACCTAGGGCAAAGAAACTTACTGTATACATTAAATAAATACACCAGATTGTTCATTTACAAAGTCATGTGATAGAGAAAAAAAGGGGGAAGAAAGACAGGGGAAAGAAAGAAAAAATCAAAGAAAATAAAGCAATAAAAGGAAAGGAAATTCACAGCGACAATGCTCTTCTCAACATGTGTGATGTACCAACTAAGACAATCTTTTGCATTTCCTGTATGTATGGTAAGCTTGGGATCATCCTCAAATAATTTTCAGTCCCCTTTTTGATCATTCCAAGTGCTCTTACAATCACTGGTATTGTAACCGTTTTGAGATGCCACATTTTTTAAATTTCAATCAGCAAGTCTTCATATTTTCTGAGCTTATCAAATTCTTTCGCTGAGATATTATGATCACAACGTATGCTCATGTCAATCAATAAACACACTTTATTGCTTTGGTCTTTCACAATAATATCTGGTTTATTAGCTTTTTCTTAAAAATTATTATTATGTTTTTTTTTGTATTTGGTTTGCAAGATTCTTTATGTGAATTCGTGTGTTGAAGCATATTTTATTGTGTCTGGGAGGTAAGTCATTCTCTTTTAGTCCCTTATTAATTTAACACACTTACACACAAAAAAAAAAGAAAGCAATTCCGATAACGGACAGAGGCAATGACTTTTGAAAAGGTTGCAAATCACAACGAAAATTTTAGTAAGATTAAATAATTTAGTAAAAATAAATAATTTAGTAAAAATAAATATA
>NC_068989.1:71388942-71391189 GCF_001194135.2 Octopus bimaculoides | reverse complement strand
AGTACTAGGCTTACAAAGAATAAGTCCTGGGGTCGATTTGCTCGACTAAATGTGATGCTCCAGCATGGCTGCAGTCAAATGACTGAAACAAGTAAAAGAGTAAAAAAAAAGAGTAAAAGAGAGTAAGTAAATGAGTGGAAATTGGTGTGTTAAATTAATAAGGGACCAAAAGAGAATGACTCTCCCCAGACACAATAAAATTATTATTATTATTATTTTTTTTTTTAAAACTCTGGTTTTGTTGGAATTCCTAAAGTCTTGCATTCATAGTAGACTTGCTCCCTGCAGCCTAAGGTACCATGCTATCTGTTCTTTTCTACTATCTAATACTTTTTTGATTATTCTGGTTGTGCCAATGAGACAAATCTTTTGTAACAGTTCTACTGGGCACTCTATTCCCATTTCCTTTATATTCCCTTTGATGCCTTCTGATACTGTCCCCAAGGACCCAACAATAATTGGCACATTATTATTACAATGATGATGATGATTCTGATGATGACGATCTTGTTAAGTAATTAATGTTTTTCATTTTGACAAGGCATGTTGATATAATACTATTATTTTTTTATGTTGGCGCTACTTTGTTAAGTTCAGCAATTCTAATAACCAGGAGTGTACTATTCTGCTGGAAGATGTCTTTTGGTAATTGATCCATGTCATATTATGCGTTTATGTTTAAGTGTTTTTCTTTTTGTATTTGTTTGTGTGTTTGTTTTCTCTATCTATTTAGGGTTTTAGTTTACTTTTTCACCCTTTTTGCAATAAATATCTAGTTTACCAACGTCTGTTCTTTGTCTTCATACATGCTTTTCTGTTAAGATATTAAATCCTTTTATTTAGATACACATCACGTGTGTATGTGTGTGTGTGTGTGTGTGTGTGTGTGTGTGTGTGTGTGTATCAACACTACATATTAGTAAATGGACATTAGACCATGATGAGGAGGAGGAGCAGGATGATGATGATGATGATGATGATGTTGATGATGAATATATTGGACACTAGTTTTTGAAGAGTTATCAGTTAATAATGTTTGCATTGCAGTCAACATTGTCATATTTGAATTTGTTGTCATCTTTTGTTATCATTATGATTGTCACTGTTGTCATCATCATCAGTAGCAGCAGCAGCAGCAATCTCATTGTCACCATCCATATTGTCATCATCATCATCAGCATCATCAGCATCATCATCAATGCCATCATAATAATCGTTCTCATTGCCATCATCATCATCACCACCAACACTACTACCACCACCACTGATTCTGGCTCTTCATGTTCTCACTTCAAATCCTGCTGAGAGAGTACCAGTCAAGTACCTTTCAGTCTTGATAAAAATAAAGTACCAGTCGAGTACTGGGGTCAATGTAATTCAATTTCCCCTCCCTTTAGAAATTGCTGGCTTTGTGCCAAAAATTGAACAATTATTATTATTAGTATTATTATCATTATTATTATTTGATGAAAACTTGCAGCTTATTATGCTGGGTATGATGGAAAGTGTCAGCTGTCTATTATTATTATTATTATTATTATTATTATTATTATTTCCAAATCGTGATGGCACCTGTACCAGTGGAGCACTAAGAGCACCATCCGAGCGTGATTGTTGCCAGGGCCACTGATTGGCCCCTGTGCCGGTTGCATGTACAAAGTACCATTCGTGTGTGAACATTACCAGCATCGCCTTACTGGCACTTGTGCTGGTGGTACATGGAAAACAACATTCGAGCGAGGGTGTTGCCAGTGCCACTGGACTGTCTCCTGTGCAGGTGACACGTAAAAACACCATTTGAGCATGGCAGTTGCCAGTACTGCCTGACTGGCCTCATGCCAGTAGCATGTAAAAGCACCCACTAGACTCTCAGACTGGTTAGTGTTAGGAAGGACATCCAGCTGTAGAAACTCTGCCAGATCAGATTGGAGCCTAGTGCAGCCATCTGGCTCACCAGTCCCCAGTCAAACCGTCCGACCCATGCCAGCATGGAAAGCGGACGTTAAACGATGATGATGATGATGATTATTTATCAATTTCTATATTTTCCTAAATATTATAATTCTTTAATGCTCTGGAGACTTTGGAATTAAAATGAGTAAATTTTAAAAATAAAGTTTCTTCAAAGGGGACACTCAAAGAAATTAAAAACAGAAAAATAAAAAAAAAGATTTTAAAAAATTGAAATAAGAAGATTGCAAATTTAATAATGAAAGTCTGGCTTTAAATTATATTTAATTTTTGCTT
>NC_068989.1:71386952-71388237 GCF_001194135.2 Octopus bimaculoides | reverse complement strand
ATATATATATGGTGGTTGTCTGCTCCTTATGCAGAGTTTGACCACCTCCTGTACCTACACCTTAGAGTCATCATGGCATCTGATGTGGCTTTTTAAACCAGACAATGTATTGAAAAGACACCCACATAGATTGCATATCTGATTTGAACCACCAAGAGCTGCAGTTAAGTTCTGATCTTTGTGGATCTTAAAATGTCTTTTGAGGCTTCCATTAGAATTGTAGACCTTGTAACATACACAGCATTGAAAGGTGTGCACAGATGTATAGGTAGAATAGTTGGTGAAAGTTCGGTTTTCATGGGTCCTCAAATTAATATATACATATATATATATATATATATCTAGAATAAGTAGTAGGGGACAGACACAGACACAAATACACACACACACACACACACACACACATACACACACTCAACACACATATATACAATGGGCTTCTTTCAGTTTTCATCTGCCAAATCCACTCACAAGGCTTTGGTCAGCCCGAGGCTACAATAGAAGATACATACCCAAGGGGCCATGCAGCAGGACTGAACTTGGAACCATGTGGCTGGGCAGCAAACTTCTAACCACACAGCTATGCTTGACCCCTCTGCCTTAATCCCTTACCATCTCTACCACCCCTTCTAGAACTCTTTCTACTGCTTCTTGTTTTTCCCCTTTTTATCTTGCTAAGCATTATGGGTAAACCAAGAAGGACCTGCTAAAAATGGTACAGGGCAGGCTGGCCCTGTATAAGGCATTCCAACCATGGCCATGACTATAGAAGAATATAAAATGGCATTGTCCAAATGTGACCTTCTAATTTTTTTAGGACAGTAGAGTGTAATTCATGGGAATATAGTTGGTATTTCTAGCAAGTTGAAGTACTGTGTAGACATATAATTTGATTCAATCAACTTCAGTCCAGCACTGGTATTTTTTTATAACAATGGTCTTGGCTATCAATGTAAAGGTCGACTCTGGCTGAGTTTGAACTCAAAATACTGACAGATGTAACAAAATACTTCAAGGCTCTATAATTCCTCACTCTCCACACTCTCTTTAGTTATCTCTTTCTCTCTCTTTTGCTCTCAGTCAGTCTGTCTGTCTCTCTCCATATATATATATATATATATATATATGTATGTATGATGATATATATATATATACATATGCATATATATGTATATATATTTATATAACCTATTTCTCTCTTTTCTCTCTCTCCCTCTATCTTTCACTCTCTTTCTCTCCTTCTATATGTATGTGTGTATGTGTGTATGTATATATATATTTATAT
>NC_068989.1:71385431-71386345 GCF_001194135.2 Octopus bimaculoides | reverse complement strand
CTCTTTGGTTGCAAATTCTAAAACAGAATATGTAATAATCCTGCTTTGGCCTCTTTACCCTTCCAAGATCTTCTGAAATGTTAGCACTTTCCAGATTATGTCTAAGTAAAAGGTTGGTGAGTGAGTGGGTGAGTGATGAGTAAAATGAGGTATAAGTGGTGAGTGAGTTTTGGATGAATGATGAGTGAGTGAGTAATGAGTGAAAGAGTGATGAGTGAAAGAGTGATGAGTGAGCAAGTGATGTGTAAGTAAGAGTGAAAAGGATAGAAGTAATATGATATGGACATTTGACATTATTTTAAAGCTGGCAATGGATACAATCATTTGGTGCTTTTCATGTGCCACCTGCATGGAAGCCAGTCAAGGCGGCGCTGGCATTGGCCACGTTTGGATTGTGCTTTTTAGATGCCACCGGCACGGGTATCACAACTGCAATTTCCATTTAATTTTCATTTTGATGTTGATGTACTTGACTCAGTAGGTCTCTTCAAGCACATATATATGTACGTATATATATGTGTATGTATATGTGTGTGTATATATATATATATATAAATAAATATATGTATGTCGCCTTCCTGGCACTTGTGCCAGTGGCACACCGCTGGGCTGGCTCCTGTGCAGGTGGCATGTAAAATACACCATTTCGAGCGTGGCTGTTGCCAGTAGCACCTGACTGGCCCTCGTGCCGGTGACACGTAAAAGCACCCACTACACTCTCGGAGTGGTTGGCGTTAGGAAGGGCATCCAGCTGTAGAAACTCTGCCAAATCAGACTGGAGCCTGGTGTAGCCATCTGGTTTCACCAGTCCTCAGTCAAATCATCCAACCCATGCTAGCATGGAAAGCGGATGTTAAACAATGAACGACTGAATAAATGGAGTGGCTTGGCATTGCATATTACTTCTTGCAGAT
>NC_068989.1:71382869-71384950 GCF_001194135.2 Octopus bimaculoides | reverse complement strand
AGAAAAAGATGGATACATACACACACACACACACACACACACACACACACACACACACACACATACATATACATACACACACATACACATGCTCACATACATGCATGCACACACACAAAGTTGACGCCTACTGTCATTCTCAGACTCTTGGGTGTCTCTCAGATTCAATTCAATGGCACTTATTAAAATAACACCTCTAAGTATTATTAGCAATACTTTGTACTAGATGATGATGATGATGATGATGATGATGATGATACTGGTAATGATTTTGTTTGATGTATAGGTTACTTACTTGATTAGCCTCATCATCATCCTCATTATCACCATCAACACATCCCCACCACCTTCACCATCATCACCACCCCCATTATCATCATCCACACCACCACTACCACCACTTTCGTTATTGTCATAATCATCGTCGTCATCATCATCATCATCATCATCATCATAACTATCACCACCACATCACCAACATAGCTACCACCATCGCCACTACCACCACCACCACCACCACCATTGCCTTCATCATCATTTGGTTGTCATCATTGTCATCATCATCACTGTCATTATCATCATCAACACCACAACAGCCACCGTCATTGTCATCGTTTTCATCATCAACTTTGTCGTATTCAGTACCATCTTTGTTCTTATTCGAAGGAGGGTGATTACGTATTCAGTACCATCTTTGTTCTTATTCGAAGGAGGGTGATTACGTCTAAATTTTTTTTTTCTTTTTCTTCACTGAACACGTTTAAATTTCTCCGTTGGCATTTCTCAAATATTCAAAGATATATTGGTAATACTGAAATGAGACAAAGATGTAGATAGTGAAGAACTCTAAGATAAAAACAAACAAACCAAATCGAATCGATAACTGAAGAATATTTAAACATCACAATCGTTCTATGCATAAGGGATCTTTATAGTTTGTCTATATCTTTGTGTTAAAGTGTGTGTATTTGTATTTCTGATCCTCTTTCTCTCTCTCTCTCTCTCATTCCCTATATATATGTATGTACATATGTATAGATTTGTGTATGTGTGTGTGCACATTTTTGTGTATTATGTATATGAGATAGTGAGTTCAATTCCCAGAAATGAGTTGCAAAGTCGCTGGTACCAAGCTGTATTGGCCATTGCCTTTCCCTTGAATAACATTGGTGGCATGGAGAGGAAAGGCTAGTTTGCATGGGCAACTGCTGGTCTTCCACAAACAACCTTGCTTGAACTTGTGCCTTGGGTGGGAACTTTCTAGGTGCAATTCCATCGTTATTCATGACCGAAGGGGATCTTCACCCTTTTACCCTTTATGTGTGTATTATTTTATTGAAGCTAAAAGACTTCACAAACTGTAACTCAGAGTTTCACCCGTCTGTTTCTCTGTCTATATATATATATATAGGTAATAATACTTGCCCAAGACCAAGGTGCCATATAGTGGGACTGAACTTGAAATCACATCTTTCAAAAGCAAGCCTCTTAAGCATACAGTCACACCTGCACCTCATTATATATGCATGCATAATAGTATTAGGAACAGACTTTAATGCAAAAATGACTCAAGAATACATACATTTGCATATAATTAGCTTAAATTAGCCTATTTGTCACTATTTCTCATGGAACCTCTACAACTTCTTACGGAGCCCTAAGCTTCTGAAGAATTCCATTTGGGAAATGCTGATACAATCTATCTATCTATCTGTCTATCTATCTATCTGTCTATCTATCTATCTATCTATCTATCTATCTATCTATCAATCTATGTGTGTGTGTGTCTGTCTGTCTGTCTGTCTGTCTGTCTGTATGTATGCATGTATGCATAATGATAAAGAAAATTCAAAACATGAATATGTATGTATATTTTTATTAATATTTAGCAAAAGCAACAGAGTAATTCAGGGGCTGAGAGCTTTTGCTTACCAACCACATGGTTCCGGGCTCAGTCCCACTGCATGACACCTTGGGTAAGTGTCTTCTACTATAGCCTCGGGCCAACCAAAGCCTTGTGAGTGGATTTGGTAGACGGAAACTGAAAGAAACCCGTCGTATATATGTATATATATATATAT
>NC_068989.1:71380985-71382360 GCF_001194135.2 Octopus bimaculoides | reverse complement strand
TATATATATATATATATATATATATATATATGTATGTGTGTGTATATATTTGTGTGTCTGTTTGTCCCCCCGACATTGCTTGACAACCGATGCTGGTGTGTTTACGTCCCCATAACTTAGCAGTTCGGCCAAAAGAGACCGATAGAATAAGTACTAGACTTACAAAGAATAAGTCCTGGAGTCGATTTGTTTGACTAAAGGTGGTGCTCTAGCATGGCCACAGTCAAATGACTGAAACAAGTAAAAGTATAAAAGAATATATATAAATGTAAAAGCTTACTATGGACAAGGCTGCATGGCATTTGATTATAAATAAATAAATACAAAATACATCAAGAACAGGACATCACCAACGAGTGAAAAATATGTAAACACATAATGAGAGACAAGTATAGGACAAAATACTAAAAGAAGTCTAACCCCTCCTCAGTTGTTTACTGTTAATTTCTCCCTATTTCGAGCTTTCAACGACAAGATAGGAGACCTTCATAAAACAGCAGCATCCAGAAATTTTTGAAATATAAAATTTGTGGAGAGCTAGAGCTTTGAATGAACAAGCAATGACAGAGTGGACATACAGAGTAAGCGATCGACGAAGTTGTTTTATAAAGGTTTCGTATCTTTTATGCAGAGGACACACAAAGGTGTCTGTAGAGGGTTACCCAAACAATGGTCTCTCTAACTGAGTGATCTAATAAGGTTGTCTCTTTGGAGTGTGCTAACAGGATGCTTCTGTGGGTAACCTGCGATGGCACATGGCTCAGTAGTTAGAGCATCAGGCTCACAGTCATTAAGTGGTTAGTTCGTTTCCCCAGACCAGGCAGTGTGTTGTGCTCTTGAGCAAGACACTTTATTTCATGTTGCTCCAGTTCACTCAGCTGTAGGAATGAGTTGCTATGTCACTGGTGCCAAGCTGTATTGGTCTTTGCATTTCCCTTGGATAACATCAGTAGTGTGGAGAGAGGAGGTTGATATACATGGGCAACTGCCGGTCTTCCATGAACAACCTTGCCTGGACTCGTGCCTTGGAAGGGAACTTTCTAGGTGCAATCCCATGGTCATTCGTGACCGAAGAGAGTCTTTACCCATTTTTTTATGGGTAATCAAGGATATCTCTACAAGCTGAGCAAAGAGGCATCTCTCTGAGGTTGACCATAAGGGTATATCTATTTGGTGGGCCAAGCCAATAGGAGCCCTCTGTCTAGTGAACTAACAAGGGTGTCTCTACATGGCAAACCTGCTGGGTTGTTTGTGTGTGTGTTTGTGTGTGTGTGTTTGTGTGTGTGTGTGTGTGTGTGTCTGTCTGTCTTTATCTTTGTCTCCACAAACACTTGGCAACCACTGTTGGTTTGTTTACATCCCCATAACATAGCTG
>NC_068989.1:71374318-71380975 GCF_001194135.2 Octopus bimaculoides | reverse complement strand
TGTCTGGGAAAAGAAACTTAATAATACTGGGGCCGATTTTTTTTTTTTTTTTTTTTTTGGCTAAAACCTTTCAAAGTGGTGCCCCAGCATGGCCGCAGTCTAATGACTGAAACAAGTAAAAGGTAAAAGAAAATAAAACATATCTAACACTCTTGGAACTAGTTCTTATCCGATTTCTTTCTGTCTTAAGTTCATTGGCATTGGTTACGTTAAAGAAAAAAGATTCCATTATCTCAGAGTATGGATCTATCTTGTTGGCTTGTTTGTCATATTGTTTGTCTTAATATCAAGATAATTGATTACTAAGATACAACAGACTTTTATTACTGACACATGCAACATGGTTATGGTCATAAACCAAGAGCCTCTCCATGTGTGTACGTGTATGTGTGTATCTGTGTGTGTATGTATGCACATGTCTGTGTGTGTGAGTGCATATAGTATGTATGGTGTGTGCATAGTGTATGGTATGTGTGTGTGTTTAATATGTATGGTATGTATATATATATATATGTGTGTATGTGTGTGTATATGGTGTGTGTGTGTGGTATCTGTGCTATGTGTGCCTGCCTGTGTATGCATACATGTGTGTGAAATAGTGTGTGTGTGTATTCTTTCTGTGTATAGTCTGCATGTGTATTATGTGTACTTATGTGTGCATATGTTTAGTATGTGTATATGTATGTAACGTATGTAGTGTGTGTATATATATATATATATATATATATATATATATATATATATATATATATATAAGTTATACTGTATATGTAATGTGTGTTTAGTGTGCATATGTAGTGTGTGCATGTATGTATGTGTGTGTGTGTTGTGTAATATATGTATGTGTGTGTGTCTGTATTCTTCTACCTTATGTTTTCCATTCCAGTATTGTATTTTTGCTGTTAGATTTTTTTCATTCCTAATTTGGGAAGAATTGGAACAGAGCTTAATGGAGGTTAATTCTTTCGGAATCTTTAGCAGAAATTATAAGTGAGACTGTTTTATATACAAGCATATTCTCTCTCTCTCTCTTCCTCTCCCCCTCTCTCTCTCACATACACACTCACACATTTATATGTGCATACACACTGTTTACTGATTGTCTCCGAGTTGCAAGTTGATGATGGTTTTATGTATGTGTGTGTGTGTATATATATACATACACACACACACACACACACACACACACACACACACATGTGTATAATACTTCTAATTCTTAAACGTATTGTGTGCTTCCACTTGTTGAGTCTGCCAGCAAGTAATGTGCTTGTGTGTATATGTATGTATATATATCTATATATATCTATATGTATGTATGTATGTATATACGCATACATACTAATGTCATGTAAAAGGCACCCAGTACACTCTGGTTGGCATTAGGAAGGGTATCTAGCTGTAGAAACCATGCCAAATCAGACTGGAACCTGCTGCAGCCTGCCAGCTTTGGTCAAACTGTCCAACCCATGCCAGCATGGAAAACGGATGTTAAAGGATGATGATGATGATCACACACACAAACATCATCATCATCATCATATCATATATCCGAAAAAGAAGCCCACTCTAAACACTAGAGCCACATTGTATTTATAACAGGGATGGGGAAACCCCCACCTGTGGGCGCAATTGTGCCCACAAGCCCATTTTATTTCACCCACAGGCTGATATACTTGTATGTACAAAATTAGTAAATTTTTTAATTATAAAATTTATACAATATTCATATGCCTATTTGCAACATAGGTTGCGTTTCCACTACGACTTAAAATAGTTAGACTCAAACAGAAACCCGTCCGGTAATTGTCATTTGAATGGAAATTTTGTTTTCACTATAAAACAAATATTGCTAGGTTCGTACCGTCCCCTTGAGACCCAACTACACTCTAGCTGAAAAATATAGAAACTTCATTAGTAATATTTATATTACTTATGTCTTAAATTCAGTGGTGGCATTAATGAAGATGTTATGTGTTAATTTAATGTGCTAAACTTATCTTTATTAATGTATATCGAATTATACATAGATATATATAAGATTTACACAGATATAAGAGTTAGAACTTGTGATCCACCAGTGAACCTTTTACTTTGTAAATTTTTGCCCGCTGCACCGGCGGTTCGCCAGCGGAACTTCACCGCTTCTTTCTCTTTACTCCTAATCGCTCCCGATCGCTGCTGACCGCTCACCAGCTTCCTTCTTGACCTGCCGCTGCTGTTTTTTCTCATACACGCGTCTTGAGCATCCTGGATCTGGTCAGTTTGAACATAAAACTGATAGAATATTTTGACTGGATATGGTCTGCTTAAATGCTAAAGGATTTAGGGAGCAGGGTGTGATTCAAGGAAGATTTGGATGCTATATCTAGCAGGTCATGCAGTCATGTAGACACTCCCTTGTGGGCTTTGACAACTTGAGGGTTGTTCATCTACTATTTCTGGTATGTCAGTTGACTACTTAAAACGCTCTCATTGGCTTGATCTGCTTCTTTGGTTAGAGCTCTCTTGTTATTTTATATTCATAATTTGCTAAGGAGGCAACCCATTTAGCTTCAAGCTGACTCTTTTAATATGTCAATGGAAACCCCAAACTTCAACCCTTTCTTTGTCATATCATCATCATCATCATCGTTGTTTAACGTCTGCTTTCCATGCTAGCATGGGTTAGATGATTTGACTGAGGACTGGTGGACCAGGCGGCGACACCAGGCTCCAATCTGATTTGGCAGAATTTCTATAGCTGGATGCCCTTCCTAATGCCAACCAGTCCGAGAGTGTAGTAGGTGCTTTTACGTGTCACCAGCACGAGGGCCAGTCAGGCGGTACTGGCGACGGCCACGCTCGAAATGGTGTATTTTACGTGTCACCTGCATAGGTGCCAGCCCATCGGCACTTGCACTCTTTTTAAATATACTGCCTTTGTTTTAATTGTGAATATAATGAAGAATTTAGTAAGATCACTTTGTCATTATTAAGCTGGCATTTGGAATACAATTTAACATGAAATTTTGATGGAAAGTTTTAATTTAGATCCCTTTGAAACAAAATGTTTGTATTAAGGAACCAGGCAGACTCAAGTAGGTCTGTATCAAAGGGTTGAACCATCCTTATTTAATTCTTTTGTTACAATATTTCTTGAAAAACACTGCCTTTTGTTTCAATTAATTTTGAAAAGAATAAAGAATCTTTTAGAATTACTTTGTCATTATTAAGCAGACATTTAGAACATAAATTTACATGAAATTTTAATAGAAGGTGTGAATTTAGATAATTTTAGAAGAGAAAGTTCGTATCAGAGAACCAACAGCAGTCTTAGGTGGTTTTGTATCAAAAGCGTTAAATATCAAATTGCATTTTGGTGAAATTATATTTAATTTTAATTTTATTTAATTGTATGTTCATCTTATTTTAATTAGCTTTTCTTGTTGCGAAAATAAAAACAAAAAGAAATTGGAATTCAAATCACTGAATTGGAATAATTATAGAAAAGAGTTAACAATTCTTTATTGGTGTTTAATGTGCAGTCTTTGACCTCAGAGGTACTTTAGCCATTTTCTAAATGACAATAAATCCAATTAAAGAAAAAGCAACAGAATCTGACAGCAAGAAACTGGCTAAGACATTCATTTTAGAAGCACCTGTTTGTTCCGACACTTAGTTAAGATCAGTTTGTTTATTGTCTGTAGCGCGCTAATGAAATACCAGCGGTGGATTTATCTAAAACTGTGTTGACTAACTACTAGCTTGGAATAATGTCAAAGGTACTGTAGAATAGAGGTAAGGGTGATGGTGGTGGCAGCAGAAGTGATGGCTGTAATGGTGGTGATAGTGGTGGTAGTGGTGGTGGCAGCAGCATTGGTGGTCATGATAGTGGTGGTGATGGTGGTGGCAGTGGTGGTGGTGGCGGTGGTGGTGGTGGTGGTAGCCATATTCTTGAGTAGTTGAGGGAAGAGTGACTGAGATTAACAACAACAACAAGAGAGAGAGAGAGAGATTTTTACTGAATGAAAGAAAGAATGGTGAATGAATAAGTAAGACAAAGAGCCTGAAAGAAACAAAAAGCGATACATTCACTGAAGAAGAAAGAAAAAGGTGGGAGTGAGAGAGAGAGAAAGAAAAGACTGGTGGAAAAGGTAAAGTGGAAGAAAATGAAGAAATACAGTCAGTTAAAAAATATTAAAATTTAATAAGAAAATGAGGAAGAAAGGTTAAAGAATGAGAGAGAAGGAGACAGCTATATATATATAAAACAATAGACATTATCTATCTATCTATGTATGTATCTATCTATGTATCTATCTATCTATCTATCTATCTATCTATCTATCTATCTATCTTTCTATCTATCTATCTATCTAACTATCAATCTATCTATCTATCTATCTATCTACCATTAATCTCTACACATTTTTTCTTCATTCTCTCTCAATTTTTTTTTCCTCTTAATCCTTTCTGACAAAGAGCATAGGCTTGAAATGTAAAAGACTTTTCTATTCTTCTCGAACATTTAACTAATACACCTGCTTGTTCCTGTGCCTGTCTTCGTTTTTTGTTTTCTGTAAATTGGAACTATATACACATACATATACATATACACACACACACACACACACACACATATATATATATATATGAGGCAAGGACAAAAATGAATGTGTATGTAGATATATATGAGTGTGTGTGTGTGCACATGCACGCTCATGTGGTGTGTATGCATTGTCTACATTATTGTAGAATTTTAATTAACCAATCTTATTAGAGTCACCTCATTTGTCTATTGGTTTTAGATCTTAAAACACTTGTATAGGGAGTTTTTGCTCACTCATTAATCACTTAAATGCTTTTAGTTGATCAAATTTCTTTTTTTCTTTTTTCACCTCATGATATTATATATCTAAAAACTCTACCATATTTCAATTTAGTTAGCGCAACCCCAATCTCCTTACCAAAGTATTTTCTCTCACTTCTGTTGTTCATATTCTTTGTAATCAATGTCAGTACATCTCCTGTATTGATATATATATATGTGTGTGTGTGTCCGTGTATTAGTCTTGTCTGTTGATTAGAATATAGCTTGTTGAAGAGGGGCCAATAAGACCAAAACATGACATTTGTTTTCATCTAACAGTTGTTTTAAAGATCAAATCAGCACCAATCTGCATCGTCTGTATTGTCCAGAAGTTTCAGTCAGTTGACTCTATGGAAGTTACTGCTCTTCTTGTTGCCTCCAGACTTTCAACTTACCTCCTAGGGGGAGTTTTTGTCTACTAATTGCTGGGATAATCTTTATTGATTGAAGTTATCTTTTTAATCTCACTCTATCAGATATGCATGAACTAACTTTTATTGCATGTGTTTGCCTTTGTGTTTGTGCATTATATATATATAATATATATATATGTATGTAGGTATATACATATATATAAGTATATATATATGTATATACATATATATAAATATATATACATATATAGGTATGTATATACATATATATATATATATATATATATATATATATATATATATATATATATATATATATATATATATATATATATATATATACATTTCTAAATATATATATATAAACATATATATGTATGTATATACATATATAAATATATATATGCATATATATACATATATATATATATACATGTATAGATTAATGTGTGTGTGTGTGTCTGCTTCCCCTGCGATCACTTCACAACTGATGTTCGTGTGTTTATGTCCCCATAACTTAGCAGTTCAACAAGAGAGATGGATAGAATAAGTACATGTGTGTGTGTGTGTGTGTAAATAGTGGAGGTGCGTATTTTATTGGTTAGAGTGTTGCATTTATGATTTTAATATTGAGCTTTCTTATTCTTGACTGGGTGTTGCATTGAGTTCTTGAGCAAGACACTTTGTTTCGTGTTGCTCCAGTCCATCTGCGAAAAATGAGTAATCCTGTGATGGATTGGCAATATGTATCCCGACAGAATCCATGAAACTGGCCTTAAGGGACCGTAGTTTAGGAGGGACCTTTGATCAGCTCTGTTCAAGCAGACCTATTCATAAAGGTCTTTCAGACATTGTGCATCTAGGACTACATCAGTTAATGTATCCGTTCTTCTTTTATCGAGACTGGGGAATGTAATTAGAGAGAGATTAGGCTGTTATTTCTCACAGGTCAAGCTACCTCTCTAACTCTATAATGTAATGTATAGATGGTAATTCCAGATTTTACCATGACTGAAAGGAAGGGAGTAGGCTGATACCCTAATGGTATCAGAATCATGAGAACATGTGATCATTTCCAGATGCCTAGACTTGAAGGGGAAGATTTATTTGGGGAGAGGCAATCCTTCCCAGAGTCTATCATGACTCACTTGTCTTATCTAATATAACAACTATATTTTATCAGTTTGCTCTCTCTCTCTCTCTCTCTCTCTCCTTCGCTTTGAACCCTCTCTAGTGTGAGTTACCAACCAGGATGTAACTTGGGTTTTTTCCTATTAAAAATAAAGTGGGTGAAGAATACAACCGGATTCCCATCCCCAAATAGGAGTCAACAGAGACATGATATGTGACTTTGCAACAATTGTTGTTGTTGTTTAGTCCAAGGTGAACCTTTTCTTGAGCAAACCTCTAATAATAATGATGATGATGATG
>NC_068989.1:71372422-71373170 GCF_001194135.2 Octopus bimaculoides | reverse complement strand
GAATCCATCCAGCTGTTCTTGAGATATCTTGTCCACAGACAAACAAACAAACATGACTGAAAACAATACCTCTACCTTCGCTAAGGTGGAGGTAATAATCCTTTCTACTAAAAGCACAAGGTTTGAGATTTTGGGGGAGGAGGCTAGTCAATTACGTTGACCCCCGTATTTCACTGGTACTTAATTTATTGACCCAAAAGGACGAAAGGCAAAGTTAACCTCTGTGGAATTTGAACTCTGAACGTAAAGACAGATGATATACCACTAAGCATTTTACCTGGCATGGTGAGGATTCTGCTAGCCCACTGCCTTATACTAATAATAGTGGTTTGCAATTTAGCACCCAATACTAGACTGGTACTTTATGTTATTGATCCTGGAATGGTGAAAGGCAAAGTCAGAATCCAATAGGAATTGAACTCAGACTGTGAAGTTGGAAGAACTATAACAAGGCAATTTACCTGGTGCTCTAATGATTCTGCGAGCTTGCTGCCTTAAATGATTTCATCCAATATTTCATTGGTACTTATTTTTATTCTATCAGCTTCAGAAAGATGAAAGGCAGAAACAATCATATCCAAGTTGGTTTTGTACTCAGAATATAAACAGAAAAAAAAATCTGAAATGTTTCAGAGAATTTAGTCTACTAATTTACCATTCCAGCCTACCTAAACTAACCTGCCTACCTGGCATCCTTATCTTCCAAAAATCATATATATATATATATATATATATATATATATATATA
>NC_068989.1:71366345-71371320 GCF_001194135.2 Octopus bimaculoides | reverse complement strand
GATATAAATATTGATTTCTAGTTCTAGCTTTGGCACAAGTCCACTTTAAGTTCACATCACTCATCGTCTTCCAGGGATGTTCTTCCACTTTTGAAGCGCCCGTGCCACTTGAAATATTGTGTACAACCCATTGCCTCATCACCATAAGCTTGCTGAAGCATACTCAATGTCTCTGTAGCAGACTTCCCAAGTTTAATGTAGAAATTCATGTTGGCTCTTTGTTCCTGTCCATGGAAACATCACAGATTATAACATACATGTGATCACAAAAACACAAATTTCACAACTTGCAAAGTAAACACAGCAATGTCACTCAGCACACTGCCTCATGAAGGTCACTGCTAGCTCTTTTTAATTCAGTGCTTTTTCAAAATTAGTAACAGACCTTCCACTGGCTGTTGTTGTTTAGCTGAAGCTCAGTCCTGATGAAGGACCCCTATGATCAAAGGCATTCTGCTTGTGAATATCCTGTCTTTTTTCTTATACGGGCAGAGAACTCAGAACCTCATTATTGAAACATCTTTTCTCAGATTCTCAGATTATTCTGTCCAATGAAATCCTTATTTATTCACATTGCTTTGAATTAATCATGCATTAACTTGAAGCTTTAAATTTTCAATAATGTGATAGTTTATTTTTGGAATAACGATTTAGGATAAGTCTAAGAGACCAGATCTGGCCAGTTTAAACATGAAACAAATTGGGGCCAGATATGGCCAGTTTAAATACTAAAGGGTTAATGAAGATTTGGCTGCTATTTCCAGTAAACTGAGTTACCATGGTAAAGGTGCCCTTACTGACTCATTACTCACTACTGGGTTTCGCCAACGCCCTCTCACATCACTTCTCACAATCTAAGATATTTTTCACCAGTGATAAGGGGAAATATGAGCTCAGCACTACAATGGAATGAAACAGTTATTAATTATGTATGCGGTGTTCTTATTAGTTATACTAATAATCTCTCTGCACCTATCTCTTGGTTTCTATTTACAGCTAGCTGGAATGGGTTAACGGGAGTTAAGTCTCTTCACTACGTTCGTAAGCAACAGAAAACAAACCCATTAATATATGCTGTTTCGACCTGTAATCTAACTACCCATCCACCTACCCACTTAGCCATCCGTAACTCTCCTCTCGTACATCCATCCATACAGCAACTGCTTCGAAGTTTTAGTATTCAGTGGCGATATGTTGTTAGAGAAAGTTATTTCTACTGCTTAACAGGAAGTATATGAAGATGTCCGTTATGCTGGAACGACGCCAATAAATATATTTGTCGGCATTTTTGTTTACATGTTAGGAAGGAAAGTTCTGTACGTTTATACATTTGGGTTGTGAAAATCATGTAGCAGACAGACTAGACTGATTAAATTACTTGTGTGAAAAACCACCACAGTAATTCCTCATCATAAAACACAAAAAATTCTGGCTCAAAGCATGATGGATCTTTAAAGAACTAATGCACTACTCATTTATTAGCAAGTTACACTGAAAGTTCAACAACATATCGGTTGGGTTTGGGTTTTCTTTTTTTTTCCCCCTTTTTTGAAGGCTTTTTTTTTCTTTTGTAAATTATTTATTACTAGGGTTTTAGCTGTAACTTTGAAAGTAATTTTTTTTGCCACCATGGGTAATAGCACAAAATATGGGCATACCTACAATAATTATAATTTAACTTTTTTTATCAAATTTCTTGGTGTTTATACAAAATGATGAAACAAACACTAATTTTCTTAAGAAATATATACAATGATATTCAATATTAATTATTCTGTCATCTCCTCCTCCTCTTCTATGTTTCATCTTTCATTGAGCTGGAGTGTGTGTGGAGAGAGAGAGAGAGAGAGAGAGAGCATTCTTTTACCCATTGCTTGCCACCAAGCCTTATATGAGCACTCATCCTGCACTTCTTATGTTAATTCTTTCTCTCAATCTATCTCTCTCTCCTTTCTCTATACAATGTAAAAAGCATAATTGGAGAAATCAATCAACCAAACAACATTTGTTATTGGCTATTATTATATAGAGATTATTATTTCTGGGTTATCTCAGTCTGAGAGTGTTGAACCAGAATAATTTCTTCTTGAGAACAAGCTACAGCCAGCAACCTCAGGTCTCAAGGACTCTTCTCATGATCCTTGCTGTTCTAAGCAACATAACTTTCTGCAGCAGTTCTGTACTATCTTTGTGTAGTAACTTATATAACCAAATTATTGTTGTTGTTGTTGTTATTTTCGTCATCATCATCATCATCATCATCATCACCATCACCATCACCACCACCACCATCATCATCATCATCATCATCATCATTGTTAGCAGCATTTTGTCTGTCATTTGCAATATCTGCTCCTACTCTTTGTGTCCTGACAGTAACATCTGTAGTGACATTGGTGTCAGGCTGTATCAGCCAAAACCAGCAGCCTTTCTTTTCGATGAGTGTGGAGAGGAAAGACTTGCCCTCTCGAATAACCTCTTGTCTTCCTCAAAAGATCTTGCCAAGGCCTGCACATACATCTGCAAATGCATAGTCAACCTTGACCAACAGAGGACCTATTCCTTTATTCTTTTATTCTTATACGTGTTTCAGTCATTTGTCAGTGGCCATGCTGGAGCACCACCCTAAAGGGTTTTAGTTGAAAAAATTGCCCCCCACCCCCACCCAGACTTATTCCTTGTATGCTTAGTACTTATTCTATTGGTCTCTTTTGACAAACAGCTAAATTACAGGGACATAAACACACCAACATCGGTTATCAAGTGATGGCAAGTGGACAGACAGACACTTACACACACACACACAATGTGCTTCTTTCAGTTTCTGTCTACCAAATCCACTCACAAGGCTTTGGTCAGCCTGAGGCTATATAATAGAAGACACTTGCCCAAGGTGCCATGCAGTGGGGCTGAACTCAGAACCATGTGGTTGGGAAGCAAGCTTCTTACCACACAGCCGTGACCACACCTATATACTCATAAGTTTCACATTTTAGTAAGTAGTTTTAAGCTGCTGTCTCTCTCTTTAGAATGAACACAAGTATAATCTCTTGATAAGATGGCAATAACACGAGTATACACATTTGATATGTACACACTCTTATGATATCAATAACATGTATATACACACTTGATATGCATACATTCTGAAGATGGTAATAACATGAGTATATGCACTTGATATAGGCTCTTGATAAGATTGCCATAACACTATTTACATTCATGATGAAATGGCAATGACATAAGCATGATGGCAGTTTTTTTTTTATGTCCAAAGATCATAAGAAAAAGCAGCACACCTTTATGTGGTTAGATAAACCATGTTTTGATGCTGCAAAGCTTTTCTTCATGCCTGCACTTAATAGTTTTAAATTGAGAGTCAGTCTGTACAATCCGATTCCACTCTTTAGACTTAGAAGACTGACCGCAGTGTCTCAGTGAACTAAAATGGCTACAGTGACCATCATGCTGTAGATTTTACATTGGAATGACCTTTGCCTAGGGTTGGAAGAGCTCCACCTACCCTAGAGTTGCTGGAAGGGTGTCAGAAAGGTCACTGGATTGCCTGAGTGACTCCATTCCTTAATTTGCTGTTGAGGCTGACTTCCCTAGGCATTCACAAAGCAGTCAGGGTTTGTGCTTGGAGTTTCTTCCATAACTTGCTAATTAATCCACAGCTGGAACCCTGACGGTTGCCACTATTCTAGATCAGAGTAGACCTGGGAACATCAATGGCTAAGAGGTGGTTCCACACTCCTTAAAACCCTGAAAATTCCAAACCAGTGGCCCTCTACCAGATGCAGTTTAACCCTTTAGCATTCAGATTATTCTGTCGTCTATATTGCTTATTTATTCACATTCATCATCATCATCATCATCATCATCATCATCATCATCATCATCATCATCATTTAATGTTCATTGTCCATGCTGGCATGGGTTGGACAGTTTGACTGGGTTGGCATGCTAGAAGGCTGCACCAGACTCCAATCTGATTTGGCATGGTTTTCTATGGCTGGATGCTCTTCATAATGCCAACCACTCCTGAGTGTGTAATAGGTACTTTTACGTACCACCAGCACAGATGCCATTTTTGTGACACTGGGGTGCTTTTACATGCCACTGGCACGGGTGCCATTTGCATGACACCGATATCTGCCACGACTGCAAGGTCTCAGTCATTGCCTCTGTGAGGCCTAACACTCAAAAGTAACTCAGCCACTTTCCCTCCATGAGGCCCAATGTTTGAAAGGTGTTCTTTACGTGCCACCAGCATGGTTGCCAATTACCACAACTATTTCACTTGACTTGACAGGTCCTCTCAAGCACAGCCTTGTTTTGAATTAACCATACATTATCTTGTAGCTTTGAAAATGGTATTACAGTGTAGTATGAGAGGCCTGATCTGGAAAGTTTGAACACAAAACAGGTCGAATATTTTGGGGTTGAATATGGCTGCCAAAGGGTTGAAGTCATATCCAGGACAAACATAAGTGTATATATTCTTGATAAAATGGCAGCAATCATTTGAAACTAGTTGTCCAGTGTTCTATATACACAGTGAAGTTGAATGTAGGTTTATCAAAGATGTATGCATATGCAAACTTATTTATGATTTATCAATATAAATCATTATGTTTCGAGAGAAGAAAGCCAAATGTGTTTTATCACATTTTGTAGGTTTTTTCATATTCTCGATTGTGTGTTTTTTTTAGAAGGAAAGGAAAAAAAAAAAAATCTCAAAGCTGTTTTTTTTTGTTTGTTTCTCACCACCAAAAATCTTATACTCCATATTTATTATCCATCTTACTTTCATTATTGTTTACTTTGAGTTTTATCTATTTTAGCTATATAGTTATTATTATTATTATTATTATTATTATTATTATTATTATTATTATTATTATTATTATTACTATTATTTGTAGTTACTTTAGAAGGATTTCAAAAACTCACGTTGGAACACTGCCATTAA
>NC_068989.1:71362850-71365854 GCF_001194135.2 Octopus bimaculoides | reverse complement strand
ACTGGTATTTGATTTATTAACCACAAAATAATAATAATAATGGTTTGAAATTTTACCACAAGGGCTGCAATTTTGGGGGAGGGAGATAGTCGATTACATCAACCCCAGTACACCCTGAAAGGATGAAAGACAAAGTCAACCTTGGTGGAATTTGAACTCAGAATATAGCGGCAGATGAAATACTGCTAAGCATTTCACCTGGCATGGTAACGATTCTACCAGCATGTTGCCTTAATAATAATAATAATGATAATGGGTGTTTCATTCAACATCCTTAAACAATCCTTATTCAGGGACCTTTTGAGCAGGAGGGGCTACTCAACCTGAAGAAAATCCTAACTGGGCCCCACCTGCGAGGTCATGCACTGTTTATCTTGATATGAAATCACCATGTCACACACATATGGTTGTGATGCATGAGCTTCGTGTACCCTTATCAGATGGGTAGTCATGATGGGTATACTGGGCATCGTATATTTTACCCCAGTGTCACATTGATGGCATGCACTGCTCTTTCACTCAATAATAATAATAATAATAATAATAATAATAATTCACTACTTTGTTATTTCATCACGTGGCTCTTGACTGAATGGAATTCTTTTATCACTAAGTAACCGAAGTTTATTTTCATGTTTCGGCTTTGGGAATTGGTTAAGATTCTTCAGTTTCTAATGAAGACCAATTTGTATTTAAAGCAGTTTTAGTAAAACATTGGAAAATAAATCTAAAAGTAAGGCTGTTTTTGATTTTATTTTAGTTTTTAATTTATTTTTCATTAATTTATGTATTAGCAATGTTTGTGTTTATTTGTTTGGGTTTAAGGTTTTTTTGTTTTGTTTTGTTTTTTTTTAGTTAGTCCAAGTCAGTAAGACCTAAATCATTGCTTATTTATTCCTTGTTGACCAAAAATTGCTTTAAAAGTTTGAAATAAACACTGGAAAAATAGCTTTGGTGCTTTGTATAATAAATCCAGAAATAACTGTTTCCCCACCACCACCCAATGATCCCTTTTTATTTATTATTTATTCTTCTTAATTATGTTGTTTTATTTTAAAAGAAATTTTTTTTTATTTGCCATGTGGAATTTTGTAGAAATAACTTTATTTTTCCCCTCACTCTACTTTTACTTGTTTCAGTCATTAGACTGCAGTCATGCTGGAGCACCACCTTAAAGGGTTTTCAGTTGAAAACAAATCAACCCCAGGACTTATTTTTTAATGCCTAGTACTTATTCTATTGGTCTCTTTTGTCAAACTGCTAAGTTATGGGGATATAAAAACACAACCATCAGTTGTCAAGCGATGATGGGGGGGGGGGATAAACACAGACACATACACATAAATATATACATGTATATATATACATACAACAGGCTTCTTTCAGTTTCCATCTACCAAATCCACTCACAAAGCTTTAGGCAGCCTCTGGCTATAGTAGAAGACACTTGCCCAAGGTGCCATGCAGTGGGGTTGAACTCAGAAACATATGGTTCAGAAGCAAGCTTCTTAACACACAGCCATACCTGTGCCTATGTATGTACATATGTATGAGAATTCTGTGTCATGAATCTGTCCTCATTAACATTCATAAATCTAGAATTTCATATTTTGTGCCTCAGCCAATGACATGAATGAGATTGAAAGATCTTCATCCTCTGTTAAAAGTGTGAAAGTGTCCAAACTATAGTATCCAATGGTCTGCTGTTCAGCACTGTAGTAGCAGCCAGCAAAGCCTACCCTACATTGAACAGTAATAGCATAGAAATAGGTGAAGTGTATTCATAAATGTCTTTGGTCTTGTGCTTGCACCTTGAGATGATTTCGTCTCTTATGTAAACCCTGCTGTCTCCATCATCAAGGTGGTTTTGAAGGTCTTCCTTCAGAATTCAGGCTTTAACTCCATAGCAAAGAATACACTCTACAGAAGCAATTGAAAAAGACCAGCTTTGTTGAGATTGAAATATTCAATTACCAGATGTTTTGAAGCTTATTACAAGCACTCCAGGCATTCTAGTCATCCTGCTGTTGATTTTGTTGTTGTCATTGTTATTTCCTGTAACACGTTTCTCAATACAGAACAACTCTGTTGATCTGAATATTTTGCAGGTGAAGACTTTTATTTATAAATATGGTCAGCTCATTACAACCAAAATCTATCATATGGCATTGTTTGTTGTTACTAAATAGAACTCGAGTTTAGTGGAACCAAATCTACTTTGGCAAGATATGACATGATGCCAGACAACATACAGACATCTTGTCTCATTTGTTTTGCTTTTTGACTCCATAACTCTTGTCACTAATAATTCTTGATCCTTCAAATTCTTCTTTACCTTCTTTGTTACTTTTGGTTCTGTTTTGTATATTGGTGTGTTCTTGGATCTTTCAATATTGTATCAATTCTTGTGGGTTATTTTTCTTTAATTGAGAAGAAGCTGTTCATTCTTTGCTTAACTCCTTCTCTGTTTCTTGAGAAAGGGATGCTGTAGTTGATTCCTTTTGATTCTCATCGTGCCACACAATTGATTCAAAGAAAAAGAGAGAAAGAGAGAGGGGAGTATGTGCACTTGTATATATATGTGTGTGCACTCATGCATATGCACATGTGTGCATGTGTATATGCATATTTGTATTCATATGTGTGTGTGTGTGTGCTCATAAGTGTAACTGTGCATTCATTAGTATATATATATATATGCTTAAATATGTAATGGTATGTGTGTGTACATGTGCACTTGTGTCTTAATGTAAATTCTCTATTTTGATTTGAGACAAAAAGAAAGGGGGAGAGAGACAGGATAACAAGAGAGACAGGCCAAGTAAAAAAAGGAGGAAAATTGACCTCCATGAGAGGTTTGCATATCCTTGTTGCTTATTTTGATTTTAATCACATTATTTTGAAATTGTATGGATAATACCATACTAAATTCTGGTGCCTAAACTTAAGTACCATATTCACCTGAATCTAAATTTATATATATATATATATATATAATATATAT
>NC_068989.1:71362272-71362677 GCF_001194135.2 Octopus bimaculoides | reverse complement strand
ATACACACACACATATATGTGTGTGTATATATATGTGCATCTTTGCGTTTGTTCCTGACCACCACGAGACAACCAGTGTTGGTGTGTTTAGGTTCTTGTAGCTTAGCAGAGTGACAAAAAAGAAACTGATAAAATAAATACCAGGCCTTAAAAGTTATAAGTACTAGGATTAATTTGTTCAAGTAAACTCCTCAAGGCAGTGCCCCTGCATGGCCGCAGTCTACTAACTGAAACAAGTAAAAGATAAAATATAAAAGATATATATATATATATATAGGCGCAGGAGAGTGGCTGTGTGGTAAGTAGCTTGCTTACGAACCACATGGTTCCGGGTTCAGTCCCACTGCGTGGCACCTTGGGCAAGTGTCTTCTACTATAGCCTCGGGCCAACCAAAGCCTTGTGAG
>NC_068989.1:71361052-71362262 GCF_001194135.2 Octopus bimaculoides | reverse complement strand
GTTCAGTCCCACTGCGTGGCACCTTGGGCAAGTGTCTTCTACTATAGCCTCGGGCCAACCAAAGCCTTGTGAGTGGATTTGGTAGACAGAAACTGAAAGAAGCCTGTCGTTTATATGTATATGTATATATATGTGTTTGTGTGTCAGTGTTTGTCCCCCCCAACATCGCTTGACAACCGATGCTGGTGTGTCAATGTCTCCGTAACTTTGCGGTTCGGCAAAAGAGACCGATAGAATAAGTATTAGGCTTACAAAGAATAAGTCCTGGGGTCGATTTGCTGGACTAGAGGCGGTGCTCCAGCATGGCCACAGTCAAATGACTGAAACAAGTAAAAGAGTAATATATATATATATGTATGAGTACACACACACACACACACACATGTGTGTAAGGGCACATATACATATATATGAGTACATATAAGCACTACAAATATACACACACACATATGCATATAAGTGCACACATGCACTCACATACATATGAGTGCATACACTCACACACACACACCACCACAACAGAGACACGCACACTCATACACATAAGTACTTCCCCACCTTCTCACACATTTTAGCACAATCCTATACCTACATTTTAACATACACACATACACATATTAAGATGTATGCAGACACACCCACTTATATACACTCACAGAGAGGCTTCACTCACTCTTGAGTTTATTATCCTATGCAAGAGAGAGAGGCATCACTCACTCTCTGATGTCTATTAGGAAAGGAATTTACCTGCAAAAGATCAAATAACCTGTTTTCTAATTAGAAGGTAAATATTTACACATCACCATGGTTACTAGATTCCAAGATTAGGTTGGTATCAGAAATCCTACCTTGTCAAAAAACATGCCATAGCAACGCAACCAAATAGAACACCTTGATGATAATGATGGTGATGATGATGGTGATGATGATGATCATCATCAGCAGCAGCATCAACCTTATCTTCATCATCATTGTCGTCATCATCATCACCATCATTATCATTATCATCACTATAATCATCATCTCTATCATCATCATCATCATCATCATCATCATTGCCTCCCCACAAGATGGCCTTTGTTGCCTCTTCCCCCTCCTCCATCCTCCCCTTGTCCTCCCCCTCCTACTTCCTCCTACGACCTCCTCCCCCTCTCACCTCGTCTCTTACTCCTGCTTTGCCTGCTCCTTCATCTGCTCCTCTGCCTTCATC
>NC_068989.1:71356876-71358488 GCF_001194135.2 Octopus bimaculoides | reverse complement strand
GCTTGACAACCGATGCTGGTGTGTTTACGTCCCCCGTAACTTAGCGGTTCGGCAAAAGAGTCCGATAGAATAAGTACTAGGCTTACAAAGAATAAGTCCTGGGGTCGATTTTCTCGACTAAAGGCGGTGCTCCAGCATGGCCGTAGTCAAATGACTGAAACAAGTAAAAGAGTAAAAGAGTATATTATACATTGGTATTTACTGTAAGAAACCACCTCAATTTTTTTCACTAAATTTTTACAGTGTTCATCTTACACAAGGTGTGAAAAATGAAATAGGAATTTTGAAAGAAGTATCTTTAAACATCAAATGGCTGGGGAGTCCACCAGAATGAAATAGTAATCAAAAAGGGTCCTTAGGTAAAAAAAATGGTTGAGGACCCCTGCTATAAAGCAATCTAGATGTGAATGGGAATCTGACGGAAGCAGAAAGCATTCAAATGCTGCCAGTGATGAGTACAGTTGGTAGTACTTACTTGAGGTATGTTTTATGGAAGTATACCCATTAAGACATGGAGTACTTTCAATTAATTATAGAATTATATCCTCCACTTGCAGACATTGGACTTGGTCCAAGTTCAAGGAGACTATAATAAATAATTTAATAACCATCTTATCGTTAGTAGGATGTGTGTGTGTGTGTGTGTCTAGGTAGATAAATAAATAGAAATAACTACATATAAACAAATATATATGTATTTGTAAATATGTATGTGTGTATATATATGTGTGTGTGTGTGTATATATATATATATATATATATATATATATATATATATATGTATGTATGTATGTATATATATATAGGCGCAGGTGTGGCTGTGTGGTAAGAAGCTTGCTTTCCAACCACATGGTTCCGGGTTCAGGCCCACTGCGTGGTACCTTGGGCAAGTGTCTTCTACTATAGCCTCACTGTGACCAAAGCTTTGTGAGTGGATTTGGTAAATGGAAACTGAAAGAAGCCCATTGTATATATGTGTGTGTGTGTTTGTTCCCTCATATTGCTTGACAACTGGTGTTGGTGTGTTTATGTCCCATAACTTAGCGGTTTGGCAAAAGAGACTGAGAGAATAAGTACTAGGCTTACAAAGAAAAAGTCCTGGAGTTGATTTGTTTTGCTAAAACCCTTCAAGGTGGTGCTCCAGAATGGCTGCAATCAGATGACTGAAATGAGTAAACGGATAAAAGGACAAATGAATATATAGGTATATATGTGTGTGAAGGTGTGTGCCCTCATGGTCAGGGTGTTGCACTCATGATTGCTAAATTGTCAGTTCAATTCCAAGACTGGGTGGCATGTTGTGTTCTTGAGCAAAACACTTCATTTCATGTTGCTCCAGTCCACTCAGCTGTAAATGGGTTACACTGTGATAAAATAGCCTTCTAATTAGAGGGAATGTTGGCCTGCTTGCCTAGCCAGCAGGGTAGGGTCATTCAAAGGCTAAAACAATGCAAAGCTTATTGTGATCAGCCATGTATAACATCAGATAGTGTTGTTGATACCATGATACAGATACCGCAACATTGTCACACACACAAACACACATACACGCGCACGCACACACACACACACACACACACACACACACACACACACACACACACACACACAC
>NC_068989.1:71351243-71356245 GCF_001194135.2 Octopus bimaculoides | reverse complement strand
ACGTCATAATAAAGAATGAAGAATTATACATCTTTAATTACTCCTTTACTTGTTTCAGTCATTTGACTGCGGCCATGCTGGAGCACCGCCTTTATAGTCTAGCAAATCAACCCCAGAGCTTATTCTTTGTAAGCTTAGTACTTATTCTATCGGTCTCTTTTGCCGAACCACTAAGTTACGGGGACGCAAACACACCAGCCTCAGTTGTCAAGCAATGCTGGGGCAACAAACAGACACACAAACATACACACACACACACACACACATACATATATATATATATACATACATATATATATACATATATGACAGGCTTCTTCCAGTTTCCATCTAACAAATCCACTCACAAGGCTTTGGTTGGTCTGAGGCTATAGGAGAAGACACTTGCCCAAGGTGCCATGCAATGGGACTGAACCCGGGACCACGTGGTTGGTAAGCAAGCTACTTACCACACAGCCACTCCTGTGCCTATTTCCTACATGATTTAAGACATATAATTCTCCATTCTTTCTAATATACTCTGGAATTTTGTACAAAATTCTTCAGGGTAGACTTTGGATTTACCAATGAAAAGGAGTACAATTTGTTTTATTCTATGTGATTTTTCATGTTTTCTACTATTTGATGTGGTTAGCCAAGTTTGGCTTTCAATAGAGTGCTCATAAGATAACTGCCTGAATTTAAAAATCCTTATTCCTCTGTTTATATAAAGTACATGGCTTAATAGTGAGACCACTAGGCTCAGAATCATGAGATAGTGAGTTCAATTCCCAGACCATGCCCTAATTCATTCAGCTGTAAAAATGAGTTGCAATGTCATTGGTGCTATGCTATATCGGCTTTTGCCTTTCCCTTGGATAACATCGGTGATGGGGAGAGGGGAGGCTGGTATGCATGGGTGACTGCTAGTCTCCCACAAACAACCTTGCCTGAACTCGTGCCTTGATGGGTAACTTTCTAGGTGCAATCCTATGGTCATTCATGATTTGTGAGCGAAGGAGGTCTTTGGTCTTTATATCCTTTTATATAATATATATATATATATATATATATATATATCATCATCATCATCATCATCATCATTATTTAACATCTGCTGTCCATGCCAACATGGGTTGGATGGTTTGACCAGAGCTGGCAAGCTGAAGGACTACACCAGACTCCAATCTGATTTGGTATGGTTTCTATGGCTGAATGCCCTTCCTAATGCCAACCACTCCAAGAATGTAACGGATGCTTTTATGTGCCACCAGCACGGGTGCCATTCATATGACACTGGCATCACCCACAGTGAGGTCTGCTTACTTTTGAGATGCCAGTGTGTACTACATATGTACATGTGTATATATATATATATATATATATGTGTGTGTGTGTGTCATATAAAATGGTATGTGTTTTCTTTACATAGCTAGTCTGGGCATTAATAAAAGCTACTGTTTTAAAACTGATCCACCATAAAACAAACATCATATTTATAAGTAAAGTTTCTCTTTTTTCTATTTTTTCCAAAATTTTCATTTAATTTTTTTTTTGTAAAAATTTTATTTCGTTTTTTTTTTCTTTTTCATTTTCTTGCATTGCCACAAAGTTTCTTGTGTTGTTCCATCTTCTCTGGCATTGACCAAAATGTCATTAAGTGAATCAATCAGTCATCATCATCATCATCATTACCATCGTCATCATCATCATCATCAGCAGTAACAGTAGTGGTTGCAGCAACAACAACAACAACAACATTTTGCCTGTCTTTTGGCTTGAATTTCTGCTTAGACTTTTTAATATTTATTACTGTTGCTTCTTTGTGGTAGATATATAAACAAACGGTTCCTTCCATCTTGTCTTAGACCGATGCCAAACCTCCACTACCAACACCAGCATCACCACCACCATCACAACCGCCAATACTGCCAGCACCATTACCACAGCCACGTCTATCTCCAGCACCGCTACCACTATATCTATCAACACCACCACAGCAACAATAATCGTCACTAACACCACCGCTGCCACCACAACCACCATCTGAGCTGGCACTAACAGTCACAGAGGGGTGGGGTAGGGGGGCTCTATGCAGTCATTAGGCCTGCTAGAAATTGCAACTAAATCTCCCTCAAATCACTCCCTTCTCACCTTCTGCAAACAAAGGAGGAATTGTTCGATAAAGTAGTTTCACTTATACTATGCCTGATGATGGGGAGGAGTAAAAGACGAGATGGTCAAGGCTGGAATGTCTTTGATCATAAGGGCTGCTAAACAGGAACTAAAAACAACAATAATTACCATGACAACAACTCTCTTCTTTTTCTCAGATCCTAAGAAGTAGAGAATGGCTTCTTTATATTCCAGTCATTTGACTGTGGCCATGCTGGGGCACCACCTCGAAGGGTTTTAGTTGAACAAATTAACCCCAGTACTTATTTATTAAGCCTAGTACTTATTCTATCAGTCACTTTTGCCGAACTGCTAGTTACAGGTATGTAAACACATCAACACCTGTTGTCAAGCAGTGTTAGTGAGACAGACAGACAGACACACACACATACACGACAAGCTTCTTTCAGTTTCCATCTAACAAACCCACTCCCAAAGCTTTTGTCAGCCCAAGGTTATAGTAGAAGACACTTGCCCATGCTGCCACACAGTAGGACTGAACTCAGAACCATGTTGTTGGCCAGCCAGCAAGCTCCTTACTATGCAACCATGCCTGTGCCTATGTTTTCTTTTTCTTTTCTTTTCTTTTCTTTTTTTTTTTTTGTATTAGTTTGATCTAGAAGAAAGGACAATGCCCATTACCTGCATTGACCCTTCTGCTACTGACTTGTGAGAATTGTCCTATTGATATTCCACTTAACTCTTTTGCATCTAAACTGGCTGTATCCGGCCTAAATATTCCACCTGTTTTTTATTCAGACTGTTCAGATCCAGTCTCTAACACCTACCCTAAAGATATACAATCACATCATCGAAATCTTGAAGCTGTGAGACAATGCATGATTAACTGAAAACAATGTGAATAAGGTGCAGGAGTGGCTGTGTGGTAAGAAGCTTGCTTCCCAACCACATGGTTCTGAGTTCAGTCTCACTGCAGGGTACCTTGGACATATGTCTTCTACTATAGCCATGGGCTAACCAAAGCCTTGTGAGTGGATTTGGTAGATGGAAACTGAAAGAAGCCTGTCGTATATATATATATATATATATATGTATGTATAAATAATACAGAATGGGATAAGAACGCAAAACATCCAGACAGTTAGGTGATACAAGAAAGGGACAAAACATACAGACAGATGATAAAGATGATACAAAGAAAACATGGACAGGTCATTCGGAGTTTTCTCTCTTCAGTCGAGATCCAGATTATCCTTGTAAGTTTGGCTGGTTATTCTCGATATATATTTATATATATATTTGTGTGTCTGTTTGTCCCCCACCATCACTTGACAACTGATGTTGGTGTGTTTACGTACACATAACTTAGCAGTTCGGCAAAAGAGGCCGATAGAATAAGTACTAGGTTTACAAAGAATAAGTCCTGAGGTCGATTTGTTCACCTAAGGCAGTGTTTGCCTAAAGGCGGTGCCACATTGTTTGCCTAAAGGCGGTGCTCCAGCATGGCCACAGTCAAATTACTAAAAGAATAAAATAAGCGTTACATTTGATGGAGTAAATCTGAATGCTGAAGAGTTAAACTGCCATGAGTTGATGGCTTCATGAAAGGCATGTCACACACGGATTCACTTACAATCACACCTTATCCCCTGGTTCACTCAGCATCGCTCCCTTGTTCTGAGCCTTTATTGTTACTACTACTACACTGGGATTTGCTACAGTACTGCCACCACTGTGGTGTATTGCTCCCAGATCGCAGGACATTGCTGCTACACATATAGACATATTTGGTTACATCCAGAGAAAGGCCACTGGATCAATTAACATAGGGTCATTCACCAATATTTTTACTCCATCCTCATTCACCAGAGATATGCTGTGTCCTCTCCCTCTAACCTCTGTTCTTCATAGCTAGCTAATTTCATTCTGCTTTCTCTCAGTCATTCCCAACTCATTTAGTTTTCATCATTGAAATTCCAGAGGACATGTTATGGGGAGGAAGAGTTAGCATGTCAGGGATCAATACAGTATTAGTGATGGTGATGATGATGATGATGTTTTTGCTGTTGATGGTGATGGCAATGTCAGTGATAATGATGATGATGATGGTGATGGTGATGATGCTTGTAGTAGTGGTAGTGATGATGATGATAATGATGATGATGGTGATGATGATGACGATGATGATGTTGATTATAATGATGGTGCCGGTGCTGATGATATTGATGATAGTAAATTTATTAACCATAACGAGTTCTATTTTGAGAGATGAAGACATGCAATAATTCAATTACTTGACTCAGGGATACTTGGGTGGTAAAATGCATAAAGAGATAATGAAGATAATATTGCAAAACAGGCTTCGGTCACAAAGCAGTTGAGATCTCTGTTGGGTAGCTTTGCTGTTCTTGTTTTTTTTTGAGGTTTTGTATTGGTTTTCTTCTTTTAAATTATCAAGAGGCTTTTTTTTAATTGTTAATTTGATTTTTTTTTGTGTTGTTTTATTTGTTTTGTTTTAATATATTTTTTTTTATTTTTCAAATTTTTTTTTGTGTTTCTTCTTGCACATGGGTGGATAAATGGATAGATGGAGAGAGGGAGTTATAGATGGATGGTTAGTGTTAAGGATGTTTATATTTATTTATCTAGGCGCAGGAGTGGCTGTGTGGTAAGTAGCTTGCTTACCAACCACATGGTTCCGGGTTCATTCCCACTGCGTGGCACCTTGGGCAAGTGTCTTCTACTATAGCCTCGGGCCGACCAAAGCCTTGTGAGTGGATTTGGTAGACGGAAACTGAAAGAAGCCTGTCATATATATGTATATATATGTTTGTGTGTCTGTGTTTGTCCCCCCAGCATCGCTTGACAACTGATGATGGTGTGTTTA
>NC_068989.1:71348864-71350932 GCF_001194135.2 Octopus bimaculoides | reverse complement strand
GTGTGTGTGTGTGTGTGTGAGCCTCGACAGAATGTAAGCTCAATAATAATGATCCTTTTCTACTATAAGCACAAGGTCTTAAATTGTGGGGGCTAATCAATTACGTTGACCCCAATGCTCAACTGGTACTTATTTCATCGACTCCGATAGAATGAAAGGCAAAGTTGACCTCAGCAGAATTTGAACTCAGAATGTAAAGATAGATGAAATGCCCCTAAGCATTTTGTTTGGTGTGCTAATGATTCAATTAGCTCACCATAATAACAATAGCAATAATAATAATAATAATAATAATAATAATAATAATAATAATACATTATTTACATTTGACGGATGTTTATACTCATCTTTGTTGTTAACACAACATTTCAGCTGATATACCCTCCAGCCTTCTTCAGGTGTCGTGGGGAAATTTTGAACCTGGGTTCTCGTTCCTAAGGTATTTTTCGATGTTGTGGTTATTATTATTATTATCATCATCGTTATTATTATTATTATTATTATGACATAGTGGTTAAGAGCACGGGCTACTAACCCCAAGATTCCAAGTTCAATTCCAGGCAGTGACCTGAATAATAATGATAATAATAATAATAATAATAATAATAATAATAATAACATCGAAAAATACCTGAGGAATGAGACTCAGGTTCGAAATTTCCCCAAGACACCTGATGAAGGCTCAAGGGTATATCAGCCGAAACGTTGTGTTAACAACAAACAAGATGAGGACAAATAGCCGTCAAATGTAAATAGTGTACATAATTCCTCATCTCTTAAATATAGAACTGGAATAATAATAATAATAAATAATAACAATGTTCCTTTTTTATTTTGGCACAAGGCCAGCAATTTTGAGGAGCAAGGAAGTCAATTATATTATCCCCCAGTATTCAACTGGTACTTATTTTACTGACCCTGAAAGGATGAAAGGCAAAGTCGTGCCATCTCGCTACCTTACTAAAAAATAATATTAATAATTCTTTTTTACTATAGACCCAAAGCCTGAAATATCGGAGTAGGGAATTAGTTGATTACGTCGACCCCAGTATTTGATTGGTATTTATTTTATTGATCCCTTAAAAGATGAAAGACAAAGTTATCCTGAGAGGAATCTGAACTTAGAGCATAAAGATGGACAAAATACTGTCATCCTCATGACAGTAGTTTTAGCATTCAGAAGGGCATCTAGCCATAGAAACCATGCCAAAGTTGATATGGGTTGGTGTGTGATGCTGTCTTGTGACCCATAGAATCCCGGTCAAACCATCTAACAACCATTGCTTGCATGGAACATAGGCTTTCAATGATGACAATAACGATGGTGGTGAAGATGATGATGATAACGATAATGGTGGTGATGGCAATGATGATATGATGATGATGATGATGGTGATGGCAGTGATGATGAAGATAACACACACATGCATATGCACATACATGCATATATATATATATATATATATATATATATATATATATATATATATATACACACACACACACACACATTACATGTGTTGTGAGAATATTCTATACAAGTGAATAAGACATCTGTGTGTGGTTGGTTTTTTCAACAGCAGCATCCTTTTTCTTCCATCTTCTCCCAATAAGAACTGTCTTAAGAAACATCTCTAAATATCTATTAGTAGTAAAACAAACAAACAAAAAAAAACCTCCCAAAACAACACAGCGCAATAAAAAAAAAATACAAAAATACAATAAAAAAAATAAAGGGCATTGATTGTTGCTCCTATCATGTTCACTTTAGTTCTGTTTGGCCTGTTTTATTTGTGCAGGAACGCCTACACACACACAAACACACACACACACACACACGCACACACACACATACACACATACACGTGTGTTCTCACATATGCACGCTCACTCGCACACATATATGCAATGAAACAGAAAACAGAGCTGTAAGTGTAATGTCTGTTTATTGAGAATTCAATTACCACTTGTCTTGAAATGGGAAGACATGCTCATTATGAGCATTCCGCTCGATAGTGGTGAGGGTAGCGGCACTGGTGGTGATGATGGTGGTGGTGGTGGTGGTGGT
>NC_068989.1:71346840-71347637 GCF_001194135.2 Octopus bimaculoides | reverse complement strand
TTCTGTTAAACTGTCATCACTATTATCATTATTGCTGTCATCGCTGTTATCATCATCATCATCCTCATCATCATCATCACCATTGTCAGTGTCATCATCTACCCCACCACCAACAACAACATCATTACTATTATCATCACCATCCTCACTGTCATCATCAACATTATCACCACCACCACCACCACCACCATCATCATCATCACCATCACCAAAACAGCACATTATTAACTTCTATTACAACTGAGCTTTGTCACACTTTTATTATTGCTATGTGTTTATACATATATATATATGTATATATGTATGTATGTATAATGTCATCATCTTTATCATCATCATCATTTAACATTGGTTTTCCATGCTGGCATGGGTTGGACGGTTTAAGCCAGGGAGCTGCACCAAGTTCTGATTTGGTATGGTTTCTATGGCTGGATGCCCTTCCTAATGCCAACCACTCCGAGAGTGTAGTGGGTGCTTTTTTACATGTCACCAGTGGAATTTGAACTCAGAATGTAAAGACAGATGAAATACCCCTAAGTATTTCGCCCGGCGTGCTACCGTTTCTGCCAGCTCGCCGCCTTTCAAACTATATCTTCTATATATTTTGTAGAATGATACATTAAGAAGCTTTTTTTTTTATTTTATGAGTACTACCGGATTACTTAAATCCATATATTGTGGCTTAAATAGGTGTGTGTGTGTGTTGATGTTCAGTCTCCAAGTCAGTTTGAATGAGCAGATACAGGAGCTAAATGACCAAAGGCCTTCTAGTTACTAGCAAATTAAAGATGTAGGTG
>NC_068989.1:71342078-71345082 GCF_001194135.2 Octopus bimaculoides | reverse complement strand
TATATATATATATATATATATATATATATATGTATATATGTATATATATATAGTATTTATTGTGCATATATATAATATACATATAGTATTTATATTACATATATATTACATATATATGTGTGTGTGTATGTATGTATGTATGTATATGTATGTATGTATATGTATGTATGGGTAATGTATGTATTATATATCTATATATATATATATATATCTTATTCTTAAACAAGAGTATTGCTGGTAGTGACTTGAAAGTTTCAGCCAGTTAACGCATCCAGCCATGGCTTAACTGGCTGAAACTTTGAAGTCACTGTCAACAGTATTCTTGCTTAAGAAAAATACATTTGGTACTTTACAAAAGTACAGAGTAATGCCAAGATTAAAGTACAATTGTTTTCGTTTTAACTAAACATGAAAACAAACATGCCTACATACATGCATATATATATATATATATATATATATATATATATATATATATATATGGAGAACAAAACACAATAATGAATGAGTAAAACAAAAGAAAAACAGAAAAAGTTAAAACAGAAGACATTTTATTATTCATGTAAACAAAACAGTATGTTTGTGTGTGTGTGTGAGTGTATTTGCATATGAGTGTGTACATATATATATATGTGTGTATATATATGTATATTGGTGTGTGCATGCATGTGTGTGTGTGTATCGAGATGTTTCCTGCATGAATACAATGGATGCAACATATACATACAATGCCTGACTATGATATATAATTAAATCAAACTGCAAATCCAATTTTATTCCACTTTTATGGGGGGACGGCTAGAAAGGTGGTATGTACATGTATACCCAACATCAGCTTTTAAAATTTTGATTTTTAATTAATGCATGCTCTGGTTTTAGTAAAAGGAGTTGCCTATATCTTATATATATATATATATACACACGCACACACATAAATATATATATGTGTATATATACACACACACATGCACACGCATATACCTGTGTATGTGCACTTGTATGTTTACATATGTTTGTATGTGTATATACATGTATATTTGCATATATATGTACACACATCTATCTAGCTATATCTCTCTCTCTCTATATATATGTATACTTACAAACATACCTATATATATATATAAGTTTGTATATATATATATATATATATATATATATATATGTATGCATATACACTCATACCTTGGTACTATGGACTAAAAGTGGGGATCATCGGTCAGATGAAGCTGATTGTCCATAGATACCATCATTAAGGTTAGGTTACATTAGGAATAACTAATATCAATAATTACATTACAGAAAACAGAGAAATAAATACAATACTGTACTTTTAATCCAGCATACTATCCAATCTGACAGTGTAAAATACCTGTATACTGTAAATATACACTATAATACAGTAAATTCAACATTTGTTATTTAAAATCAGACTTACTATGTATGGTGAAGAGGTGTTGTTGATATGGCGAGATTTTGTCTGCTGCCTCTAAAATCTGTGAAAGGGAGGTCCATGATATTGAGGTATGAGTGTATATTGTGAATGTCAACAGTGTAAAATATTCAAACAGGAACAGAGAAACAGGGGAAGAAAGTATTCAATTCCAATATGAATCGAGTCTGTATTTATTAATGTATTTACAAAATATTTAATATTTAATATTAAATCATGATGTGATTGCCTTTAGAAGAAGCTCAGTGTAAATAGTAAAAAAAAAAAAGACAAAACTACAAAGAAACCCATCTGTGACAACAATGCCCCTCCTTCCTCTCCCACATTTTTTAAATGAGCTAGTCAAATATCTTTCTTAATAGTATTCTTCTCATGGTCTGGGTTCTCAGTTATTTGAACCTGGAACTTCATGGTTAAGGCTTATGCCTTTTGCAATCATATTTCTGTTAAAATGCACTGCATTTATTTGAATTGATTTCGAAAATATCGAAGAATTTACCAAAATAACTTTGTCATCATTAAGCTTAGTTTTGGAACATAATCTAACATGAAACTTTGATGGAAAGTTTTAATTTAGATCATTATAACCCTTTTGCTACCGTATATCTGTTGAAGTATACTGCATTCATTTCAATTAATTTTGAAAGTAATGAAGAATTTAGTAAAATAATTTTGTCTTTGATAAGACTGGTGACTGGAACAAAATATTTTTATTGGAAGGTACTAATTTAGATCACTTTAATACTTTTGTTATCATAATTCCGTTGAAATACTCTGCCTTTGTTTCAATTCATTTTGAAAATAATGAACAATCAAAAAAAATAACTTATTATTAAGCTGGTGTTTGGAATACAAATTAACATTGCATTTTGATGGAAGGTTTTTAATTTAGATAAAACAGGAAGTTTTCTTTCATAAACCCAAGCATGGTTTTAAACAGGTTGGTATCAAAAGGGTTAATGGTCACAAAAATACCATTTACATGTTATTTTCTTTAACAAGTCATCTTTCTGGCATTGGTTTCACTTGAATAAAACTGACCAAAGTTAAACAGTTCAACATTTTAACTACAACAGTTCAGACTTTGGGTGCATCAAAACTTATTGAATATATTCTTCAATAGTGCCAAGTGCAATAGTTGGAAATCGTTGGAAACTTTTTAAATGGTTATATACCATAACCTGGAATATACTGCCTGACAGTATAAAAATCTAACAGCTTTATAGCTCTCTTAGAGTGTGTTTTTTTTTTATAGACAACCTACCAGCTTATATTTGTGTGTGTATGAGCACATGCATGCACGCATATTTGTGTGTGTGCATGTGTGTATTTGTGCATATATAGTAAAATTAATAAAAAAGAATATAATGAACTTCCAGTGAGGAGTTGAAAATTCAATGTTTTGGACACAGTCCTTCTTCAGAAAAGTCGAAAGGAGAGAAATTAAAAAGAGGTAGCAGAGTTTTACCTCCGCTAAATTAAAAATAACTGACTCTACTCCTTCCAGCTTTTCTCCTGAAGAAGAACTCTGTCTGAACCATTGAATTTTCC
>NC_068989.1:71340544-71341601 GCF_001194135.2 Octopus bimaculoides | reverse complement strand
ATACATAATTATAATTTATGGTGGTAATAGTGTCTTTTGATGTCTATTTTTCAGTGCGTGGTGAGGTGCAATCCAAACCCTTATTATAATTATGTATGTAATTATAAAATATTTGTAAAATTTACCTCTGAGGTTTTTATTTCCGTGCTGACCACCTGGTAAAAACCATTAATGATTTTTTACCCTTTATTATTATTATAATTAATATTTGAAAAATTTACTCCTTGATCAAAACTGTATTAACTGCAGACTTGATCTTGACTCACTACACATGGGTATAAAAGAAAGATGTGAATTCTACTTCGCAGTATATTTCTGTGAGTGTGAACGGGTATTGGTTGAGCAAAGTCGCAGCACGTTCACATATTCATGGATGCTCGTAAATTTATGCTATGGAATACCTGCGCTGATGAAGGCGATAGGTAATATTTTTTTACTTTAAGCTGGAAAAAGGATCTTGTACGCGGTTAACTAAAAGTTTAATTCATTTCTTTCTTTTGCTAACCTATTATGCGGTGTGTTTCTCTCAGAGAGTTTATGGTGTAATAGTGTCTTTTAACGTCTATTTTTCAGTGTGTGGCAAGGTGCAAGCCAAGCCCTTATTATAATTATGTATATAATTATAATACATATATATATATATATATATATATGTATGTATATATACACACAAACATACACACATGGTGTCCCCCTGGTGGTCAGCTGTTGTAGGGGAGACAATCCCTTCTAGATTAAGATGAGATGTGTTTGGAAGTTTGAAATTCTAATCAAAGAATAATGACAATAGTGTACAGAATATACACATTTGATATTTCTTTTTCCTACACAGTATAAAGATCTTGAAATTTCCAAAGTTTATCCATGTATATTTATATATGTACATATAAATATATGTGTATATATAAATATATATATGTTATATATGAATATATATATAAATATATATTTGTATCAATGTATGTATATAAAAAAATACTTATATGTATATATGCTTTTATATGTAATGTGTGTGTTTATGTATGTATGTATGTATTTATGTAGATCGGAAGAGCAC
>NC_068989.1:71331812-71339870 GCF_001194135.2 Octopus bimaculoides | reverse complement strand
TAATAATATTTAAAATGGCTTTAATGTAACTATATATGAGGGAGTGCTGGAAAGTTCCTGGCTTTGGGTAAAAGAAAATACAGGAGGATTAGCTAATTATGATTTTATTGAAGATATTCTCCCCTCAGATTCACAGTCATATTGCAATGGTTCTTCAGTTTTTCTAAGCTCTGTAAAAGAACTTGGAAGGTTAGGTTTCCAACAAGGCCTTTTTCCGATACCCTTTAAGCCAGGAACTTTTCAGCACCCTCTCATATGTTAAAAATTTGTACAGTAATGCAGAGTGTCTGTAAATTTGAAAAATTCTGAAAAAAATAAAAAGATAGGGATAATTCAGCAGAATTCATTGGAAAGTGTAGGCTAACAAATATTGTTTTATTAGAAACATCAGAACACTTCTACATGGGTTCGATTGGTTGCAAAGAAGTTTGTTGATGGGGCTCAACTCTATTAGATACAATAAATTGTGAACGTTATAAAAATAATTTATGAACACCATGTATATGTCTGCATGTGTTTATATATGTGTATTTGTATGTGTGAGTGTGTGTATAGTTACATATATAATTTAATAACAGTTTGACTCAGCTCAATGCTACTTAAAGTTTCATTGGCTTGTAGCTGAGACCAAGATAGATTCATTCTCTCAACCTACATGGAGCTGAGTCAAACTGAATTTTATATATATATATATATATATATGTATGTCAGTATTCAGTTTATTTCAAGATTTCTTGCCAATAGAGAAAGAACCGGTTTCTAACCTAAATCCAAGGCTCCTTCGTTGGAATCTCAATATCAACAACAGGATGTTTTTGTTTGTATGTGTAGATTTGTATGTTTTATGTATGTATTCTCATGCATATAGTTGTATATCTAGACATGATCATATGTATTTAAATGATAAATTCCAGTGATGGACTGGATCTGTAGTCTTTGAATTAGCTTTCTCCTTTCTGGTTTTGAGAAGCCTAATTTCTCAAGGTGTGTATGTCTTTATGTATGTATGTATGTAATGGATAAAATGAATAGTTTACACCTTGTGTGTGGGTTTGGTAGATGGAAACCAAAAGAAACCCATCATATATATATATATATCTGTGTGTGTGTGTATATATATAGTGTGTGTCCTTGTGTCTGAGTTTGTCCTTCCCCTACCAACACCACTTTACAGCTGGTGTTGGTTGTATTTTACAATCTGTAACTTAGCAGTTCAGCAAAATAGACTAATAGAATAAGTACCTGGTGCCATGTTTTAGAAATAAAACAAGTACTGGGGTTGATTTGTGCAACCAAAATGTTTTCGGGTGATATCCCAGCATGGCCACCTTTCTAATGACAGAAAGTAGTCTAAGATAAAAGATATATATATGTATGAATGAATGAATGAATGAATGTATGTATGTATGTATAACAACATCTAAACATGAAAACTAAATGGACAATTTCTAAGGATGGTTATGTGTACATGGGCCAACTCTTTCCACTGATATTCTTTCCTACTCAACTGTTAATTTATTGAACTATTATGAATATTAATGAATATTAATATTATTGAACTATTATGAATATTAATTAATTTGAATTCTGCTGCATCTCTCTCTCTCTCTCTCCCTGCCCTCCCCAAATAAAACATAAATTTACCTGTCCCTCACATGCCCCCACCCAGCCTCTGCTTTTGTTGTGCTTCAGTGACGGTGATCATTTGATTGGATAAGGTACAGGTAAGTAGCCACTTTCTGATGCTTGCGTTCTCATCTCAGGTTTCCTTCACACTGCGTATGTTGTGCTGATCACTCACACCTTGAACAAGATATTTAACTCTATTAGCATAATGCTTTATGATGTAATAAATATTTTTTTTATAAGTTGTTGTTGTTGTTGTTGTTATATTTATTTATTTATTTATTTATTTGTTATTATTATTATATGAAAACTCAGGGCTTATTTTGCTGTGTATGATGGAAAGTGTCAGCCGTCTACAGCCAGCAGACTAAGGTGACACTTGTTTACTGGTCATGATTCAAGAACCCTGCCAAGAATTCTTGCTGTTCCAAGCAATGCTGATTTTTGTAGGTGTTCTACCTTCAGACTTGCACCGATCTTTTTCAGCCATGTGGGTAGTTGAGTGATGCTACTTCCAAGTGCACCAATTACTACTGGTATCAAATCTACTCTCTTCATTGAACACAATCTTCATATTTCCCACTTTAAATTGTCATAGTTGTTTATTTTTTCTTCTTCCTTCACATTGATCCTGTTATCACCGGGGCATGCTATGTCGATTATCATACATTTTATGATTCAGTGCGACCATGAGATAGAGAATAGGAAGCCGGACATAGTCTTAATTGAGAAAGAAAACAAACTATGCTGGATTATAGACATAGCATGCCCAGCTGACAACAAGGTATGCAATAAGGAAGAAAGGAAAGTCGGGAGATATGACATTTTTTTATTCACCACAGCAATGTCCGGTTTCCAATGTCTGGTCAGGTGATCACACTTGATCATTGCATCCCACAGGATTTTGCAATTCTTCACACTGGATCTATTATAATTATTATTATTATTATTATTATTATTATTATTATTATCATTATTATTATTATTATTGCTTTTGCACAGCTTCTAACGCTGGAGATGTACTACAGTGTCAGCTGTTCACTACCAGTGAACTAAGGTAACACCTCTTATTTTTTGAGCACTTTCCGGAGTATTCAAGCAGTTCCAAGCAGTGTTGTTTTCTGCAAGTGCTCCACCCCTATTGCAGCCCCTATTTGTTCCACGTACTTCTTGAGATTTTTGCTCACTGTTCCCAGGGTTCCATCAATTATTGGTACTACTGCTACCTTTTTCATCGACCACAACTACTTAACTTCCCAGACTAACCTGTCATATCTCCCGACTTTTCTTTCTTCCTTATCGCATACCTTGTTGTCAGCTGGGCATGCTATATCTATAATCCAGCATAGTTTGTTTTCTTTCTCAATTAAGCCTATGTCCAGCTTCCTATTCTCAATCTCATGGTTACACTGAATCATAAAATCCCATAGGATCTTTGAATTTCTATTTTCGACAATGCCTTCAGGTTTATGGTCGTATCAATTTTTTGCTCTGTCAGGTCCATACTTATTGCAAAGTGTCCAATGGACAAGCCTGGCTATATTGTCGTGGTGTCTCTTATATTCCTTCTGAGCTAGTGGTGTACATTAGCTGGTAATATGCCATACGGTTTTTCTTCTTATTATCATTATCATTATTATTATTATTGTTTCTTTTCTTTCAGTTTTCTTTCCATTTCTTGTCAAGTGTCTTCCTGACAGTGAGAGCAAAGAAACTTGCTGTATACATCAGTAGACCATTAAAATGTAAACACTTGATTCTTCATTTACAAAGTCAAGTTATATGATAGAAAGGAAGGGAAAAAAAGAAAAAAAGATGTGGAGGTGGGAAGGAAAGAAAATTCACAATGACAATGCTCTTCTCAATATGTGTGACTTACCAGTTAAAACAATCTTTTGCGCTTCTTGTCATTCTCAAAAAAATTTCAGTTCCTTTCTTGGTAAGAAAAACAGAAATTATTATTATTATATAAAGCGGTGAGCCTGCTGAATTGTAAGCACATTGGGCAAAATGTTTAGCAGCATTTCATCTGTCTTTATGTTCTAAGTTCAAATTCCACTGAGGTTGACTTTGCCTTTCATCCTTTCAGGGTCAATAAATTAGATACCAGCGAAATACTGGAGTCAGTATTATTGACTATCCCCCTCCCCACCCCAAATTTCAGGCCCTGTGCCTTTAGTAGGAAGAATTATTATTTTTATTATTATCATTCAGGCCACCTATCTAACCCAGCTCAGCCTAACCCAGCCCAGCTCAATCCAGACCAGCCTAGAAAAGCTCAGTCAAAACCAGCTCAGACCAACCCAATCCAGTCCTGCTCTAAATGCTTAGTCAGCTCAACCATGTCTAACCAGCACAGTTTCGCCAAGTGAAGTCAACCAGCACAGCCTAGAGAACATGTCAAGTAGTCCAGCCTGCCATGCCTAGCCAAGCCAATCTAAGCCGAGCCTTACCAATCCAGTCCAAACCAAACTAAGTGAAGTCTAGCCAAGCACTGTCCAATGAAGTGAAGCCAAGCCAAGTCAAATCAAAGCCAACACTGCTCAGTGAAGTGAAGCCAAACAAAGTCAAGCCTTGCCAATTAAATCCAATCCAAGCTAAGCCTTACCAATCCAAGACAAGCTAAGCCGCGCCAAGCCAAACCAAGCACTACCAAGCAAAGTGAAGTCAAGCCAAGCCAAGTGAAACCAAGCCAAGCCAATGGCTCCATTTATTTGACTAAACATATTACAAAATATTGCTAATGGAAATAGAAATGCAAGCACATCTCTCACTCCCACTCTTGCTCCTCTACTTTTTCTAACTGTCTCTTATTCTCTATGTTCTTCTCTCCTGTTGTCTATGGAGTCGATATTCATTCATCGATAAACATCTTTGACAATGAAAGAGGAAATAATTGATTCTATATTTAACACTGAAACATGTAAAATAAATAAAATATCCTCTGTTTGTGTTTGTGTTTTATACTTTGAAGCTTTTGCATCAGGGCTTCTCAACTGGGTTTGGTGGTGCATAAATTTACTACCGTGGACGTAAATATTTATTTGAAGGGGTAAATAGATCATATCTCCGTTCAGATGTTATGATGTAATATTCAAAGTTTATCAACAAATATTTTGTAAATCATGCTTCTTTTTGCTGATAGATGTGGAGGGAGGTTTCACAGATATTAGGAAGCTATTAAAGGGAGTATAATGAGAGGTGGAGGGATGGGATTATGTTATGTAATAGATGAAAGGTTTAACGAGATTCATGATGTAACAGCAGAGAAGTATAATGGGAGGAGTCATGATTACATTATGTAATGGAAGAGGTGTAATGTTATTATATAGTGACAGAGGTGGTTGTGTGGTTAGGAAGTTTGCTTCTTAATCACTCTGGTTCTGGGCTCAAACACGACACTCCTTCTTAATCACTCTGGTTCTCCACTAAACACGATACTCCAATAAATACAAACTCTCAACGACTCATACGACTTCTGTCGTCTCAATCAATACGCTACTCTATATGAGTTCGGCTACTCCATTCTTCCAATCACACGGGGGTGTCAATGACTCTCGCCACAATATCTCCCCCTTTGAGGTTTATTTCCTAGGGAAGTTTAATATTTTTTTCCATCTAGGCACTACTTCCAACCGTTCTCTTTGTTTCTTCTTTCTTGTGCTGCTACACCTAGGTTCGACTTGTGGTGCTGAAACATCAAAGGTGTCGTAGAACACTTCTGTGGGTATCTCTTTTCTCTTTTCCATACATCTATTTTTTTTGCTGGTTTAAATGTCTTTTGTGTTTCCGATTTCCGCCTCTTATCATATTCGTCATTTTGCCTATTCGTTTTGTTACTACTCCGTCTTCCCAGCCTTCTCTTCCATTTTTATATATTTTGAAAAACACCTTGTACCTATATCAAAATACTTTGTCGTATTTTTAGTGTTTTCTCTGTTTGTTTTTCTTATTAGTAACAGCTTATCAAAAATTGCAGACATTAGTTCCGCAGGCGACTTGCCTGAACAAGTGTTTGAGTTTGGTGGTATCCTATAAACCCTCAAGAATTGAGTCACTGCTGCGTCATCGACCAGCTCGTTTCTTGATTTCTTTAATGCTCTTTGAAATATATCTACAAACCATTCCGCTTGCCCGTTTGATCTTGGATGATATGGCGGAGTAGAGATGTCTTTAATTGCGTACATTTTGCAACTTAGACGCTATAAACTGCGCACTGTTATTATATACTATGGTGTCCGGGACACCATATCTTGCAAAGAGTTCATTAAGAAATTCTATTGTTACCGTAGAGGTTGGTTTCCTACATCTACATATTTCCAGCCACTTAGTATAACTGTCTACTACAGTCAACTAACGCGCCATTTACTGGTACAGGTAAGTAGCCACTTTCTGATGCTTGTGTTCTCATCTCTGTGGCATTATAATGATTTGGGATAGAGAAGAGAAACTATGTCCAGTTGTGGAAATTAGCTGCCCAGCGGATGTTAACAAAACTGAAGATCAGTGAGAAAGAGAATACCTACGCTGAACTATTGAGAAATCTGCAGTTACTATATCCAGATAACAAGTTCAGATTTATACCCGTAATTATTGGGGACCTGGGTTATGTAATATACTGTCTAAATACCAATCTTGAGAAATTAAGCTTCTGAAAACCAGAAAGGATAAAGCTAATTCGAAGGCTACAGATGGATGCATCACAGGAACTGTCAAAATCCGTAAAACCCTCCAGAAATTTCTCATTTAAATATATATGAGCATGTCCAGATATGCAAGTATGTGCATGAAAAGGCATACATAAAACAAAGCATACAAATCTGCACATATACATACATACATACAAAAATACCCTGCTGTTGATGTTGAAATTCCAATGAAGGAACCTTGAATCTAGGTTAGAAACTGGCTCTTTCTCTATTGGCAAGAAATCTTGAAATAAAACTGAAAACTGACATACATACATATGTGTGTATGTGTACATACACATACACACACATACATACATACTTTCAAACATACATACATATGTATATATAATAATAATATAAATAATATATAAATATATGCATATATACATACATATATGTACATATCTACATATATATGTATATGTACATGCATATATGGGTACAGGAGATCAAAAAAGAAAAAAACGTAGGCAAAATGAGAAACGAGAACATAAAAAAACAAAAAATAGAAAACGAACTTTTTTTCGAACAACGAAAGAAACAAACAGAGGAACGAAACAGGCACTCGTTTCTCTGTTTGTTTCTTTCGTTGTTCGAAAAAAAGTTCGTTTTCTATGTTTTTGTTTTTTATGTTCTCGTTTCTCATTTTGCCTACGTTTTTTTTTCTTTTTTGATCTCCTGTACCCATATATGCATGTACATATACATATATATGTAGATATGTACATATATGTATGTATATATGCATATATTTATATATTATTTATATTATTATATGATCGAAAGCCATGCATACATTTCCAAGTATATATATATATATATATATTCACACATACTGTATTTGTGGATTAACAACACTACCAATGGTTTCATGTGGAAATAATTTCCACAATATTTAAGCGATCCATTTTAAATGCTAGTAATCATCTCCGTTTCGGATGAGAATACACGAGATTCCGCGAACATATGCAGGACTTCTAAATAGATACACAGATGATGGGAAGTAATTTATAGGGTTATCTTAATTGATATTTCCCATGCAATGATTTTCCCCACAATTTTCGTTCACCATAAATAAATTACATTATGCAAGAACTTTTGTGCATATTAACATATATAAATATATGTATTCAAATGTGTTCACATTTTTCCATCTACTAAAGCTACACTCAAAACACATGGCAGAAGACATTTGCTTAAAGTGTAATATGGTGCTGTCGTATCCAGGACCACATGATCACATGTTTTTATCTTTTACCTTTTACTTGTTTCGCTCATTAGACTGCGGCCATTAAAACAAATAGCAATGATATTTTTTATTGTAACATTTTTTGTTGTGTAGTTTTGCAGCGGAGTATAATGGGACAATATGTATAAATAATAGGTCTCACTGATTGAATGTCCCTTAAAGCTTGCTGGTCAATAAATACAATTGATTTCTTTTTTATTCATTGCTTTCGTTATTCACAGCTGTATACCGTTCATTGCATAATGAGTAAAATTCTCATTTGGGAGTCAATCTTATCCATCCAGCTATCTATCTATCTATCTATCTATCTATCTATCTATCTATCTATCTATCTATCTATCTATCTTTCTATCTATCTGTCTATCTATCTATCTATCTATCTATCTGTCTATCTATCTATCTTTTTTCTCTCACTCTTTCTCTTTGTGTGTGTGTGTGTGTATATATATGTATAAGTACGTATGTGTGTATATATATATATATAGATATATA
>NC_068989.1:71328220-71328816 GCF_001194135.2 Octopus bimaculoides | reverse complement strand
GAAATTTACCTTTTATTATTATTATTATTAGTATTATTATCATCATCATCATCATCATCATTATTATTATTATTATTATTATTATTATTATTATTATTATTATTATTATTATTATTATTATTATTATTATAATAATATTTTTCTACCTTTACTTTTAACAATATCATTTGTCTGGCAATTTCGAACTGTAGGAAGAAAAATGGTTTGAAATCGTGCCTTAGCAACTTAAACTGTTTGGTTAACGACCCGAACCTTGTCTGCAGAAAAGAACGATTTATTAAGGATCTGGCAAGAACGTGCCAGACAATGCCTCTCTGATGAAATCTTATAAGACAAAGACATGTTCAAAGTTATCACTCTTAATACGACATGTCTCCATCTGATTTTAAGTTCGGTACTTATTCCATCGGGTCACTTTTGCCGAACCGCTAGTCTTGTGACTGAAACGAGTATAAGAGCAGAAGTATGTATACATACACCTGCGCATGCATTTGAGTGTTTATGTATGTGTCTATGTACATCTGTTAGAAAGTGAGGGAGTGTGTGTATACATACACATATACAAACACACATGCATATATATATATATATATATA
>NC_068989.1:71327009-71327519 GCF_001194135.2 Octopus bimaculoides | reverse complement strand
CAAAGACACTAAAATAAGAACAACAATAATAAAACTGAAGTGAAGAACAAATATATAATGAGTGTGGTTAATTTCGAAATATGACCATCTCGAAGATTTGTTTAAACATACGATTTCATATTAAGTATTTTGCAAAACAAATGCATAAAGATATAGGCACAGGCATGGCTCTGTGGTAAGTAGCTTGCTTACCAGCCACATGGTTCCGGGTTCAGTCCTACTGCATAGCACCTTGGGCAAGTGTCTTCTACTATAGCCTCGGGCCGACCAAATCCTTGTGAGTGGTTTTGGTAGACGGAAACTGAAAGAAGCCTGTCGTATATATATAAATATATATATATATATATGTATATATATGTATATGTATGTATGTGTGTGTGTGTATTCATGTGTGTATGTCTTTGTCTTTGTGTTTGTTCCCTCGTCACCGATTGACAACCAGTGCTGGTGTGTTTACGTTCCCATAACGTAGCTGTTCGGCAAAGAGATCCGATAGAATAAGTCCTGGGG
>NC_068989.1:71323851-71325999 GCF_001194135.2 Octopus bimaculoides | reverse complement strand
GCTTTAACCACTGAGCCATGCGCCTTCACACACATACATATAAATGCATATATATATATACACGCGTATATATATATATATATATATATATATATATATAATAGTTATTTGCAATATATACTTATGTTTATGTGTGTGAGTACGTGCATTTGTGCGTATGTTAGTGTGTGTGTTAGTGCGTGTGTGCGTGTGTGCAAGTGAGCCACCATGCATGCGCATTGGCAAAAGGACGATAGAAAATGTACGCTAGTGAAGAATCATGTAAGAGACATACGCATATGAAACTGTGTAATCACTGCGTCCGTATGTATTAAAAAATATATATATTAGGAAACAGCGGAGAAAATCAATGAACTCAATTGCGCAAGATATCGATGCCTTCAGATGAACATTCGAACTGTATTGATGTTAGGCTTGATTTTTTACTTGCTATCGATCAATATTTCCGTAGACTCGATAACCTTATAGGAAAGCTGTATATCCTGCATAGAAGCACTTGTATATATTTGCAATGCCTGCGTGCACCTAGAATCATTCAACCGTGAGTACGTACACTTCTATATCGCTGCGTTTAAGTTCACTGTATCACAGATTCTACGTTTACTCGAGTGAATATGTCCGTGTGTATGCCAGTGTGTTTATGCACGCGTGTGTGTGTGAGGGTGTACAGGAAAAATATGTATGTATATATGTCTGTATAAATGTATGTATGGATGAATGCATGTATCTATGCAGATATATATTCTTTTATTCTTTTACATGTTTCAGTTATTTGACTGCGGCCATACTGGAGCACCCCCTTAATGGGCTTTAGTCGAAAAAATCGCAACCAGGACTTATTCTTTGTAAGCCTAGTACTTATTCTATCGGTCTCTCTTGCCAAACTGCTAAATTACGGGGACATAAACACACCAGCATCAGTTGTCAAGCGATGGCAGCGGGACAAACACAGGCAGACACACATAAATGCGTACATATATTCATATATATACGACGGGCTTCTCTCAGTTTCCGTCTATCAAATACATTGCCCACATCCTTTGAAAAACCCTATCAACTTAAATGTCTTTGTTGTATTACATGAAGATATTTCGCTACTGCCCCTGCCACTTCCCCTCCCCAAGCTTTCGGTCATACTTTAACATATCTTATCTTTCACCCGCCCTAGGACGCTGGGTGTATCTCGGCAAGTGACTGTAACAAACATGCAGATTAACAGTACATAATAATAATAATCATAATAATAATAATAATAATAATAATAATAATAATAATAATAATAATAATAATTTCTCATCAGGAATCACCAAAAACATGCAATGGAAAAAAATACAAGTAACTGCAGAATATGTAGAGATGGAGAAGAAATAATAAATCATATTGTCTCTGGCTGCCCAGTCCTGGCTAAGAAGGAATATATTCAAAGACATTACAAAGTTGGAACCTGTACACACTGGAAGCTATGCCAACGGTATGGAATAACAACAGAAAAAAAGATGGTATAGACATACGCCAGAAAAGGTCACAGAAAATGAGAAAGCAACCATACTCTGGGATATGCTAATACACATAGATAAAGAAATCAAGGCTAATAGGCTGGATATAGTTGTCAGAGATCATCATGAAAAAAATGCTTTCTAATCGATTTATCAATACCAACAGGTGATAATGTTTCTCAAAAAAAAAACCAAAAAAAAACGAAGAAACTTTCAAATTACAAAGATCTGGAAATAGAGGTAACACGAATGTGGGGCCTAAAAACGGAAACAATTCCTATCATAGTAGGAGCATTAGGTATAATTTTAAAAAAACAACATTCAAATAAATGCTTAAACATACCAGGAATTACAAGTACATGTAACATACAGAAAATAGCACTACTAAGCACCACACACATCCTACGTAAAACACTTTCAAAACAGCGAAAATAAGAGCACCACAACAAACTACAGCACATACCCAAGGCACACAGAGCTGATAAAAAAAGAAAACTACTGAATAATAACAATAATAATAATAATAATAATAATAATAATAATAATAATAATAATAATAATAATAATAATAACAACAACAACAACAACAATGATAATAGTAATAATAATAATAATAATAATAATAATAATAATAATAATAATAATAACAATA
>NC_068989.1:71320336-71322215 GCF_001194135.2 Octopus bimaculoides | reverse complement strand
TATATATATATACCGGAGTAAGTTTTGTTTTGTTATATTTCTGCTGCTTTTAAATAAAGTATATATATATATATATATATATATATAAACGAACTTTGGATTTGTTTATGACATTTTAACTTTTAAAGGCAAATTTACTGCACCTACCACCCGTGCAGAAGGAATTTTTCCTGATGGTAAAAGGTGTAAAAACACCATATCTACCCAGTGATTCCCAGACACGCGCTTCTGGCTCTTTAGCCTTTCTCAATAGGAAATACCGAAGTGAGATAACATTGGCTAGATTCGCAGCCGTAGCTTTACCTGGAGGGAAAAAAAAGACAACCAGCATTAGTCACTGAGTTGAGCCAGTGGACCGCCTATACATATATACATACCTACAAACATACATGTATGTATGTATGTATGTATGTATGTATGTATGTATGTATGTATGTATGTATGGACGTATGTATAAATGCATGTATATATATGTGTTGGTGTTACACATATAAGATCGTTATTTTTGCAATGATTCTATCCTTAATTTCTTTTATTCTTTTACTTGTTTCAGTCATTTGACTGCAGCCATGCTGAAGCACTGCCTTTAGTCGAACAAATCGACCCCAGGACTTATACTTTGTAAGTCTAGTACTTATTCTATCGGTCTCTTTTGCCGAACCACTAATGTTACGGAACGTAAACACACCAACATCGGTTGTCAAGCAATGGTGGTGGACAAACACACACACACATATACGACGGGCTTCTTTCAGTTTCCGTCTACCAAATCCACTCACAAGGGTTTGGTCGGTCCGAGGCTATAGTAGAAGACACTCGCCCAGGTGTCACGCAGTTGGACTGAACCCAAAGAGAAAAATTTCTAACATCGGGCAAAATCAAGTAACGTTAGATGCCAAGAACTCTCCTATAGGGCTACAACAAATAAGTCAACTTTGCCGAGGTCAACTTTGCCGAGGTCAACTTTGCCTTTCATCCTTTCGGGGTCGATAAATTAAGTACCAGTGAAACACTGGGGTCGATGTAACTGACCAGTCCTCTTTCCCCAAAATTTCAAGCCTTGTGCCTTTAGTAGACAGGATTATTATTGTTGTTGTTGTTACTATTATCATTACTATTATTACAAAACTTGCCTTATTCATAGACGACATCGTCTTCGGTGTGCTTATTCTGTCGCATCAGCTTCTTGCTGTTGCATAGTTCTGCTTTTCTAATTACTCTTTACATCTGACCTATTTCAACAAGATTGAACTAATTCTGCTAAATTGTTTCTCACTAAAGATAACTTCCGCTCTACATTATTTTCATATGACTTCCTGTCTTCCCATTAACATTAGTTTCGTAGTTTCGTTCATATATTCTATGAACATTGATTTATTTCTCCGCACACACCAAGATATAAATAAATCTTTAATCTATCGTTTCCCAAAGCTTCTATTCTAACGCAGCACTCTTTAATCTTTTTGACTTCATGACACAATGGCGATATTTTAATGTTATATTTTACTTGTTTCACTTATTAGACTGCGGCCATTCTGGGGTACCGCATGATCTAGTGCGATCACTCGACCAGACATCAGAAACTGGACATTGTTGTGATGAATAAAAAAGAAAGAACATGTATGATAATCGACATAGCATACCCCAGATTAATAAAAGGAGAAGGAAAAATAAGCAGCCAAGACGATTTGAGTGGGAAATACGAAGGTTGTGGTCAATGAAGAGAGTAGACGTGATACCAATAGTGTATATATATATATATACTTATATATCACTGTATAGATCAGAATGTCAGATGTTGCTATATGTTGCTGGTCATGATGTGTTTCTTTGCTTTGGTGTAGCTTTCGAATGATGCCACCCCGTTGGCTAGGCATGC
>NC_068989.1:71316054-71319735 GCF_001194135.2 Octopus bimaculoides | reverse complement strand
ATTTCTCTTTCTCCCCCTCCATCCGATTTCTCCTCCTCTTCCACCCTCCCTCATTCCCTCCCATCCGCTTTCTCCTCCTTTCCTCCCTTCTCCGTCCCTCCCTCCTCTGCTCTCTTCTCCCTCCACCTTCTCCTCCTCTTCCTCCCCACACTTTTTTCCTTCCGATTACATTTCGAATACAACACTTTCCCTGTTCTTTCAAAGATCCGAACTTTCCGCTATTAAACCCTTTCTCTTCATGTTTCATATATATATATATATATACATGTATGTGTGTGTGTGTGGTATGGAAGCTGTTGCTAATGGTAAAATGTCGCAAAGAGTTAGTGTATAATGTCTGTCTGTACGTGATAAAAGCTAGGCTACTTCTACATCCTCTGTTGCTAATGATAGCAATGACAAAAAAAAAAACCTACAACGACAACAGCAAGAAAATCACCACCACCACCAACAACAACAACAACAACAACAACAACAATAACAACAACAACAACAACAACACCCCCATAACAGCAACAACAGCAATAACAAAATGGATGATACTAGAAAGAGAGAGAGAGAGAGAGCGAGATGGAGTGATGATGGCGAAACGTATATGAACAATAATACATTGGTGACAGAACCGATGAAAATGGTATTTTGAAATGTAGCAGAAGTCTCAGAAATGAATATGTAACTGCCACCACCGACAAAGAGGAATGGTGAAGAGGAATAGAGATTATGTTTCTTCATGAATTGAGATATTTTTTCTCTTTAAAAAAAAAACAAAAAAAAACTGGCGGTCCGTTTGTTACGACGGCGTGAGTTCTAGTCGGTCCGATTAACAGAACAGCCTGTTCGTGAAATTAATGTGCAAGTGGCTGAGCACTCCACAGACACACATAACCTAGTTATCGTAACACGGAATGTGACAAGGTCGGTCCTTTGAAATATAGGTACTACTCATTTCTGTCAGCTGTGTGGAGTGGTGCAACGTAAAATAAAATGCCTTTGCTGAAAGGTATCACTCGCCGCCGTGAATCGAATTCACGAACTTACAACAGTGAACCACATACCTTAACCACTAAGCCACACGCCTTCACGAATTAAGCTATAATATAAAGATGCTAATGAATAAATAAAGTTAGTGCTAATATATTTAACGCGAGTTTGTGTTAATATATTTAATGCAGTATATTAGATTGTTAATTAGAAATAAATATGAAGTAAAGAAAAACTAAAGAAAAAAAAAAGAAAACCATTTTAAAAATCGATATTAGTCAATAACTAATGTACTGATCATTTTTTCGTTTTCCCGACAAGCAGTGGAAATAATTCTGAAATATTTTGGTGTTATTCTGTGCTCCTCAGTGAACAACAGACTTCAATGTACTCCTCGAAGTGGATATACAATGATAATGATGGTGTGCCTCTCGTAGTCCGAGGAAAACGGATCTGCAATTTCTTACTGAACAACCTGCACGAATGATTTGTTTATAGTGATCAAATTTGTGTCCTGTACATCATCTCACTCCCTCCATCAAATCGACGTTGTCTGAATAGGTGCACGGAGTACCACACGTCAGGTGTCCAGGTGATCGGAGAGCAACGTGAAATGAAGTGTTTTGCTCAAGAACACAACGCACCACTTGGTCCAGGAACTGAAACCACGATCTCCCGATCGCGATTGCAATACGCTAACCACTAAGCCATGAACTCTTGACGGATGTACAACCTTGTACATGAAAAATTAGTATATGCTATAAATCAAACTATCATTATGAGTTCATCAAGGCAGCGATCTGGCAGAATCATTAGCATGTCGAACAAAAATGCTTAGCGGCATTTCGTCTGATTTTACGTTATGAGTTCAAATTCCACCGAGGTCGACTTTGCCTTTCGTCCATTCGGAATCGATAAATTAAGTACCAGTTGAGTACTGGGGTCGATGTAATCGACTATTCCCCTCCCCTTCCCCCAAATTTCCTTGTGCATACAATAGAAAGGATGATTATGTGTTCCGGTAGAGCATCGGATGAAATGTTTTGCAGTATTTCTTCTGACTTATTATATCCCGAGTTCAAATCCCAGTGAGGACAACATTACTTTTCTTTTCCCTGAGCCGATTTAACCGACAAACTCCTTCTTTGAAATGTCAAACCTTGTGACCGTGTTAGAAGCACACATTTACCTACATAATTTAATCTCTAACGCACATCCATTCATACTTGCACACACACTTCTTCTTCTTCTTCTTCTTCTTCTTCTTCTTCTTCTTCTTCTTCTCCCTTTACCTTCTCTCTCTCTCTCTCTCTCTCTCTCTCTCTGATGTTCCTTAGTCTTCTTCTCTACTTCAATCATGGCGACCTTCTGTTATATTTTCTGGCCCTCTTCATTAACAAGTAGTTTGTTATTATGTCTTAACAGCTCAGTGATTATAAAAACACACGGAATTATGTTTTGCTAATTGTTGGTTTCGTAGTAGAGAATAATCAGCTTCCGGCATTTTTGATTTCTTCAATTCTTTCTCAGAAAAGGCAGACAGAACGAAAGAGATGCGGAATAATTCGGTAATTTACATTATATATATGCTGTGAGGTAATCTATGAATAATACATCAATAAAATTCTACCGAAACAGTTGTCGTAAATTTTAACTCCCATCTATGTTCTTACATACATATAAAATAAGAAGGCGGCTATGTGCAATATAAAACCAAAAAGGAGAAATTTAATTGTTACTAACTGTGACTGATGGTACAGGGTAGCACATACATTGCCAGAAATAAGAGTTAAACAACCATCAGAGCCGCAGAAAAGCACGTGAATACACTGACAGGAGAGATAAGCACCCCTCAACGAACGAAATTACTATACTAGTCTAGTTTCGCTTAAAATTAAAGTATACCAGTAGTGACTACTCCGTCGCTGGATGGTTTGGATAAATCCTTACTGTCAGTGTACAATATTTACCATAGGAATCAGTGGCTGATTCAACAAAATGGTAATGAGAAAATTATTAAATAACCAAAGCGGCTATACGGGTTGTTTAAGTCTAAGGGCTGTTTAACACTTATTTCTAGCAATGTAGGTGCTGTCCTGGCCGTCAGTTATAATCGAATACATGCATACACAGGATCTCTATATAATCTACTGACATAGCCAAATCTCGCTCAAATGATCTCAAATTTTAATAAAATGTGTTAAAACTAAGTTTGGATCGGGCATGCCAGTGATAATGACAATGTACTGCTGAAATCCCCACTAAATTCACCTGACTTGACACCTTGTGAGTTTTTTTCTATGGAATTATGTGAAAGGACTGGTCTATATCCCTGCTCTTCCTAAATGCCTAGAAGAACTCAAACAGAAAATTACTGAGGTGCTGGAGAATGTTACACGAAACATGTTATAGCGTGTTTGACCGGAGCTGGAGCTGGAGCTGGACTACCGACATGGCGTGTGTCGCGTAACAGGCGGTGAGCATATTGAACATTTCTGAAGTTTTATGAAACCAGTTACAAAATCTACATCCCTCTGACTATTTTCTTCGAATTTTGATAAATAAATCTTTTATTGTTCAACATGAAGCTTATGTAATTTCGTTTGCCCCGGACATGCAGTAACTCAGATATTCACATTTCAAATGATGTCAATTTTGGGGATACACCTTGTGTATATATATATATATATATATATATAT
>NC_068989.1:71309634-71310760 GCF_001194135.2 Octopus bimaculoides | reverse complement strand
GAGAGAGAGAGAGAGAGAGAGAGGGGGCAATGTAACTACACATGTGCTGGACTTTTCCTTTTCTCCTTTCCAACTAAGAGCTAGGCTCGAAACGTCAAGTTAATACATTCCTTGTGCACGTCCTCCTGTAGTTAATTAATTTTATTATTCGTTTATTTACATATACTATGGGAGCGATGACATCCCTCGCAAATACTAATCAGACACAGGCTGCTACAAAACAACAGTAAAACCGTCCTCTATAGGACCGCCACATTTAGTTGGCAAATATATTTTACGATTCCGTACTGTTACTGATCTCAATACACTTGGAACACCAATTGCAGGTTTCCAAACAGCCTTAATGGTGAAACGCACGCAGAAACTATAATAGAAACCTGTGTTTATCCTTATTTTTCCTTCACACGCTAATACACACTCGCGTATGCACACACATGCAAACACACACACACACACACACACACACACACAGTATATATATATATATATTATATGTATGTGTATATATATGTGTGTGTGTGTGTGATGACGGTAAGTAACCAAAAACGTCATAATCTAAAGTGTATTTCCTGTATTAAGACAAGAGCGGTATGACTAAATGGAGATTTGGCTTCTCTTTCTAGCAGGTCAAATGAATATAGAGAGGCTCCCTAAATTACTGTGGTACGGTGTATGTAGTAGAGAGAACAACTGAGTAGAAGAAGATAAACATACGTTTAGAATGTTTATTGTTGAATTTCAGGTAAACAAACAATCAATTCAAAACAACAGTATTCTCTCGAGGAGCTTCATTTGTTTCTGAGAGAAGAAACAAATGCAGGTTCTGCAATACTTCTGTCCGTAGGCACATCTTTGTCGGTTTGAAATCAGTTCTAACTGCCGGTGGCAAAGTAAAAGCTCCTGCAAGTTTGTCACGCGTAGCCGACGAGGGAATGATATATGTGTATGTGTATGTGTGTTTGTGTGTGTGTGTGCGTGTGTGTGTGTCTGTGTGTGTGTATTTAGACATATAGACATACATATTTATATACATGCATATATACATATATAAATATAAATATGTACATGTATATATATGTGTATATACACACATATCCATACATAATAATGGATATATATGGCATAT
>NC_068989.1:71308098-71309175 GCF_001194135.2 Octopus bimaculoides | reverse complement strand
TATATATATATATATATATATATATATGCAAAGGCGTGGCTGTCTGGTTAAGAAGCTCGCTATGCAACAATGTGTTTTCGGGTTCAGTCCGACTGCGCTGCTCTTTGTTCAAGGATTTTCTATAATGGCTTGGATCGACCAAAATCTCGTTAGTTAATGTGACAGAGAGAAACTGTGGAGGTGTGCGCGCGCGCACACACATTTATATGTATATGTGTGCATGTGCGTGTCTGTTTTGTGTTTATTTATGTCCCCCCAACTTAGCAGTTCGACAATTGATAGAATAAGTACTGGACATATTTCAAATGGCTAAACAAGTAGATTTCTCTGTGAATGAATATATTTATTGATATTCTTTATCACAAAGTGCTCAACAGAATCTACGAAACAAATTGATATAAACGAAGTAACACTTTAAACAATGAAACGAATAAAGAGGAAAAAAGTATTTTCTGCTGGGTCAAGGGTTGAAGGTCAGAGAGAATAAGAAAGAAAGAGAGAGAGGGAGAGAGAGAGAATAGAGAAAGTGTGTGTATGTGCGTGTGTGTGTGTGTGTGAGAGAGAGAGAGAGAAAGTGTGTGCGTGTGTGTGTATGTGTGTGAGTGTTTTGACTGTGTCTGTTCGTGACTACAGAAGCACCTGAAACAATGTGTAAAAACATGGTACATGTCGCAAAGTTATACTCCTTTCCAACTCAACACATTTGACATACACTTATTACACTGTCAACCAATACTATTCTTTTGTAACCTTGTGTTTACCTATCAGTCCTCAACATAATAAATAGGTTAACAGATACGCTAACATCAGACTAATATTTTCTGTATACTCTCTATATATGAAGCTTAATGTTTCACTTTCCATAATCGCCCGAAGATCGGCAGTGTGAAACTGAAAATAGCAATTTCTTTTTAAGTATTCAGCTTTGAATAAATTATATCAGCCTGCTTTTATTATTGATTAATCGTAGTCTTTCTTTCGCCTACATTAATATATGTGTATGCATATATGTGCGTACATTAATGCATGTATATGTGTATGAACGTGTGTGTGTGTGTGTGTGTGTGTGTGTGTGTG
>NC_068989.1:71306921-71307688 GCF_001194135.2 Octopus bimaculoides | reverse complement strand
ATATATATATATATATATACATACATACATACATATATATATATATATATATACATACACACACACATTCACAGATTCAGACATATACATATATATACATAGATACAAATACACACATACATATACATATGTATACATATACACACATTTACTTACTTACGGACATATATACACAAACATACACACAGCATATATAAAATGGCGAAAATTACCGAGTTACATATGACTGGTGTCAGTGATGAATATAAATGGTTTGCTAAGTGTCAAATATATTTTTTTTCTTTGTTCAGTCCTGGACAGAAAGCAAAAAAAGAAAGAAAAAAAGAAAAAAAAAAAAAAGAAAGACTGATTGATGGATTGGGATTAGGATTAGCTCTGAAGTAATTAAAGCAACCCAACACCATGAAGACGAGGAGAACAATGATCTGTAAATATAAATGAAAGGAGAAAATTTATATCATATCATATGCTTACAGACAGTATTAGGGAGAACGCTTGATTGTGGATGCGGTGAGCAGACGATGCTAAATGATATCAACGTAGGCGTTGCTTAACGAACCGCAAGTGAAGATAGTGAGTAGAGTGTGTATATGTATACATAAGACATACGTACATATACATATATAGAAATATATATGTGTGTGTGTGTGTATGTACATATATTCATGTATCTGTGTATGTATATAAATATGTATACGCATATATATATATATATCTATCTATATATATATATATATATATATATATATATATATATATATATATAT
>NC_068989.1:71305368-71306601 GCF_001194135.2 Octopus bimaculoides | reverse complement strand
TATATACACACACACACACGTATTTACTATATATATATATCATATGAAACGTAATCCAAGATCGCGTTACTAAAAAAAACGGAAGTAGCAGCGTTTTAAATTCAGACATGAAACATTTTTGGCCTCTATCTCACTTGTACGCACTCTCTTCCGCTTTTCATTTCTCTTTTCTTCTCCCTCTTTCACATATTTTCTCTGTTCTTCTACATCCTCTCTACGAATGCAAGTTCACGTCTTACGTTCCCCATCTGTTGCAGCCAGTCGTTCAAATGCAGAAGTTGTAACATCCTGCTGTTTTATTTATTTCCCTTCTGGCGTTTTAAACTTGAAGAACAGCACTGGTCATAGAATCATGAAGTGGCATAAACTGTTGGATGCTGAATATTTTTAAATGTTGGATTTTGAATGTTTTTAAATGTTGGATGTTGAATGTTTTTTAAATGCTGTGATTCATGTATTCACCTGATGAAATCGGCTTATTCTAATAATGTATTTTCTCCATTAATCAGTTAAAAACTCGTTGGAAACAGGTGTAGTAGATTGAAACATTATCCATTAGTTGTTATATATATACAGAGAGAGAGAAGGAGAGAGAGAAGAAAAGTGAGAAGAAATATATAAATATTTATATACACATAAACAAAGATAAATAGATATACTTATACATATGCACACTCGCGCGTGCACATACATGTATGTATATATGTATATTAGTCTAAAGATCCATGTGTCAGACAGAAAAACATCCAATCGTATATTTGTCAAAAGAGAGGAGATATAAATATTTATACAATACAGCATTAGAGATCCATTTCAGTCGATTATACCAATCGGATTCTTTCACGAGAGTTTGGGGGAAAACTTATTCCCACCACATGTAAGAAAAGTGGGATATACATATATCGTGTAGAAGACGAATGGATATAAAGAGAGGGCCATACGCTTCATATCAGGTATTCTGGTCAGTGCCGGGAGTTGGACTTTCACACACTCTCTGTACGAAACCGACTAGTAAAATCAGCTGAAATGGATCTATAATACAGTATTATATAAATACACTTACGCACACATACACATATATGTATAGTAAATGCATACATACGTACGTACGAATGTACATACATACATACATTATATATATATATATATATATATATATATATATATAAAGTGAAGTATATTTGCCATTTAAATGTGGCTGACCCCTAAGGGTGGATGTTACTGTTGCTTAGG
>NC_068989.1:71299669-71301175 GCF_001194135.2 Octopus bimaculoides | reverse complement strand
ATCTGACGTGTAGCACACTGTTCACCTGTACAGGTGACTAGAGGGAACGATTGAGCAAATGTGCAGTGCAAACATCTGATCATCACCATAAACATTTGGAGCCAAAAGTTTGGAACATTTAAAGCAAAATTAAAATTCTTATGCCCAAATACAATTAAATTCAATTATATACAACGTAGAGGTATACTGACCTAACAACTCTTGTTAAACCCTAATCTGTCATTTACGACAAGAGAATCCACCGTAATATTCGTGTATATATATATATATATATATACACAAGTATGTATATATGTATGTATGTTTATACACGCATGTATATACGTTTGTAGATGTAGATGTACATATATGTATGTACGTATGTATGTATGTATGTATGTATGTATGTATATTCGAGAGAGAGAGAGAGAGAGAGAGACAGAGAGAGAGACAGAGAGAGGGACAGAGAGATAAAGACAGAGAGACAGAAAGACAGAGAGAGAGAGAGAGAGAGAGAGAGAGAGAGAGAGAGAGAGAGAGAGAGAGAGAGAGAGAGAGAGAGAGAGAGAGAGAGAGACAGAGAGAGAGACAGAGAGAGAGACAGAGAGACAGAGAGGAGAGAATATTTGAAATATTGTATATACGACTGTCAACGAAATATATTTTATATTTTTTATATATATATTTTCGTATCTGCTTCTCGGAGATTGCTTGAAACTGTAAAGTTCTCAAATCCATCATGAATGTTTCTAAACCATTACGGTCTCGCTTTCAGGACGAAGTAATGTTGGAGTATGTTGCTTTCTCTTTATAATAGGTAATGTCATTGTAATTCGTGTAGAGGTTGCCGCTTGAATTTTATTTTAATCATTCGATTTATATGTCATCAATCAAGTGTTCTAATTGTGTTGGTCAATGTTGTTTGTTGTTTATGTCTTTATTTTAGCATGTATCTGTATGTATGTATGTATGTATGTATGTATGTATGTATGCATGCATGCATATGTAAATACCTTAATATTTAGTTTCGTCCCTTACTGTTGTCTAGCTTCGCATCAGCGCTGATCTAGATGACGCTGGCACGTAATTTGAGGGTGATTCGTTAAGTTGAGGGTGATTTGTTAAGTGGGACTTAAGCCGATCTGTTAAGTTCCAGATCGGCTCTAATCTAGCAATCATTGAGATGAAATTTGAGGGAGATTTGACTTCTGTCTCTTGCAGGTCAAACAGTCTTTAACTTTCTTTTAATACCCTCGTGCTTAGTTTCGTCTTTTGTTGTTGCAACTCCAAATGAGCCTTGATTCGGCAGAAACTGGGACATTGAGGGAGATTTATTTCATGTTTTTAGCAGGCCGAACGACATTTTAACCTTCTTTTAATATTGGGTTGTCTGGGAAGTTCGTGCCGATTTATAGTAGCTTACCTTTCGACTTATTTGCCATGAAACCACATCAATTCTGGGAAGAAGGTATTTTCAAGTTAAAGGAAAGATGGAGACGCAGTGTGCAACAAAATGGTTCATATTTG
>NC_068989.1:71295975-71299295 GCF_001194135.2 Octopus bimaculoides | reverse complement strand
CATATAAAGATTCCTTCATCAGTTCAAGATCGAATTTGCTTTTTATCATCCGGTATGTACCCGTGTCGGTAAAATAAGTACCAATAATATTTTGTGGCTTATGCATTCGATTTTACTTTTCATTCTCCTGAAATCGATTCAAAATAAGTAGCAGGCAGGCATTGCCATCTGCTCGATCGACTCTTACTAAGGATGTTGTTTTGTATGGATATAAGAGATCAATGACATAAGCTGTCTAAAGACAATTATATCGATGTTTCAAGGTCACCAAGCTACTTTTATTGATGAGCTATTTTTTTGTTTTGCTTTGTGTGTTTGTGTGTTTGTGTGTGGAGGGGGTATTGCTTATAGGTATGCCTTCTTTTTCATACTGACACAAACCACGCGCGCCAACATGCACACACGTACTCAAATACCACACACACACACATGTACACTAAATGCTTGCACATATATGTGTATAGACATGTATAATATATATAAATACTTATATATAGAGAGAAACATCTACCTATCTGTTTAGCAACACAAACACGCACAGATACACACACACGCATACATACATACATACATACATACATACATACATAAATACATATGTAATTGTAAGATCCAAAGATCTAGGTGTAGGAAGCTAGTAAGCTTTGGCAGTCCGTGATGAATATAAAAAAAAATTCTCAGGAACAATAATAGTTTATTGACGTAGAAGGTTGTTGGCTCTCCCCATATCGAAGATCGATAAGCCGAAAAAAAAAAAATTTTATAGTTCATTGTTAGCAACTAGGGTTGCTATGAACGTGAATAACAATTCGAATTGATGGAATGGAGTAGATAAATATCCAGGCTAGATATATTTCCTAGCTAGCAGATCCTCAGAAGTAATAATTACTGAATGAGAGGCAATCCGCTGGCTACTCATCAGGCTGAAGATACCTTAGTTATATGAAAGTTACACTGTCGTTAAGGAATCCCAAGTTAACTCCCCTGATATATAATTTAAATTCTTTTTATATTTTCGTGTCTACTCCTCGTAGTTTGTTTGAAACTGTAAAGTTCTCACATCCATCGTGAATGCTTCTAGACCGAAGGCACGATATAAATTGCATCTTCGACGGGTTAACTTGAGATTCCGCAACGACAATGTAACCTTAATATAACTAAGGTATCTTCGGCCGGATGAATGGCTAGTGGAGTACCCCTCGTTGAGTAATTATTACTTCCGAGGATCTGCTAGCCAGGAAACATATGTAGCCTGGATGTTTACCTACTCCATGGATGTTTGTGATGCATGAGTGTTTGTGTATGTGTGTGTAGGTGTGTATTATAAATTAGAAACACAGAAAAGTCCTTGCCGAATTATGAAGCTAATCTTGCCATTTTTCATGTCACCATGTTTGAATGATCGTGCGTATTTTGAGAAAGGGTATATAATTAACACAACAAATATAGGCAGTCTTTTACGATTGTTCAAAATTTCATAAACCCACACTTGAATGGGTCAATTTCTGTCCAGTGGTTTATCTTTAAATCTGCTAAGATGTACTTTGTAAACTGCAGACATGATGAAAAAATCTCGCTTTTAGTATTTATACAGTCTCTGGAAATTATTAGGTTCTTTAAACGAGGTAGTTTTCAAGCGAGCATACGAAACATCATTTTACCCCTTTAATATAAAGTCTTGACTTAGAAAGGGTCTTTCATTTGAAGCCATGGTTAATGTTTGCATCCTTAGGTTTCCAGATTAATGCCAAGGGGATTGTTGTATATCTCTTCTCAAGGTGCCTAAAGATAGAAAGATGGTTATTGTATCTGGATTTAAGCTTTCCCTCTCTGACTCCCATTTAGCGTTTGGTATCTGTCCGGTCTGTACCATCGTTTGTCATTACCAGTGCCTCATAAACAACGGAGGAGATATCGCATGCCTGCTCTAGAGGAAATTTAGAGTTATTTCTGTATGCTCATCTAGGACTAGTCCGAATCATCAATTGCTTATCGACATAGGTCTTGACATTAGGAGGACAGAAATATTTCGATTATGTGCCTATTAAATATCTATGGTTGCTGGGAAAGTGATTCTCTAGTACGAGTTAGGTTCTTTTACCTATAATTATCCTAACATTTAGGAAAAAGATCGGGGCAAACCATAAAATATTGCAAGACATATTCTTACTAGATGGTCGAAGGGGTTATAAAAGATTTTTCTTCTGTAAAACCACTATCCTGTAAAGCCTTTATATAATATAGGGATACCTTTTCAAATATTTCTCTAACTGAAGAAAAACATGTGATTCTATGGCTAATATTAGGAATTAAGTTCTTAAATATAATATGCGGGTTGGAAGGGTGCTTATTAATATATTTCAAATTTTCGTTGGACTTATGGGAGGGTTCAAAGAATCAGTCTTGAGGTTTAAGGAAATGGTTAAAGAGTCAGTACTAGTTAGGTGGAAATCAACTGTTTTCCAAAAAAAACCACTGCGTGGCCCTCTCAGTCGTCTGACTTCTAAAGTGTCGTCCCGCTATATACGCATGCATGTCTTTGTGTTTGTGTCTGTCTCCCTCTCGTAACTTAGCAGTTAGGTAAAAGCGACAAATTGAATAAATACCAGACTTTAAGAAAATATGTGCTGAGATCAGTCTGTTCAATTGAAACCCTTCAAGGCGTTGCCCCAGCAAAGGTGCGATCTAATGATTGAAACAAGTGAAAATACATGCATACATTGCAAACGTACGTATACACACAAACACGCACACATAAATATATGCATATATACATACATAGAAATATATACATACATATATACTTATCAATATACATTATTGTTCTTCTCATTAATTCTATACTCATTTATAATCCACGTTCGCAAAAACAAAAAGAAAGAAATTACTAAAAACTAACAAATATCCATAAAAAAGAGTAAAAGATTTTTACACCTTTCATTTTATTATATATATATTTATTTTTCTCCTGCCATTTAATATCGGTAATTTGATATTTGTTCATTACATTCTAGTCCGGAGTTAATCAAAGTCTTTCTTGTGTAATGTCTTTCCAACATCGTAAACAAAACCACTAATCAATATGGCCGAAGAAATGAATAGCCGAGCTGAATGCAATAAACATGCAATGCTTCGTTATTTCATTATTTCATTATTTCATTATATATTTATTTGTTTAGCTGCAATGGTATTATTTAAGTATATTTGTGTGTGTGTATACATACATACATACATACATACATACATACATACATACATACATACATACATGCATACATACATACAGATATACATATATATATATACATACACATATATGT
>NC_068989.1:71293008-71294209 GCF_001194135.2 Octopus bimaculoides | reverse complement strand
TATATATATATATATAGATATATAGATATATATATATATATATATATACGTATATACATATACATAGATATGCACATATATATATACATATACACGCATACTTATGTATATATAAATAGATACACACACATACATATATATACATAAATATGTATATATTTTAATACATATCTATATATATAGATATATATAGATATATGCCTCTTTTCTCATTACTTCTGTATTCATAATGCACATTCTCAAAAGCGAGAAAATATAAATATCGAAATAGAAAATGATTTTTACAGCTCTATGTATTCACCTACCTATTTACCCATATTTTTATGAAATATATCTTCCTCCCTTACTGCACGCCCACATGTTTGTCTGCCTGGCTGCCTGACTGCCTGGCTGATTGTCTAAAGACATCTCAGTTTCGCTGTGGAAAAACAGTTCAAGTATGTAGGCGTTGGTGTCTTTTTAGCAATTACTAACCATTATATTTACAACGTGCAAGGACGATTTAGTTTGTAAAGAAATTGAACATCATTCAGGATGTTTATTTAGATCTGGTCCAAAACACCATCAACAACAACAACAACAACAACAACAACAACAACAGCAGCAGCAGCAGCAACAACAACAACAATAATAGTGAGCTACAGCAGATATTCTGCTCAATACTACAGATTTACTTGTTAGTTGTTTGACCTTAACCAGTTGAGCATGTCCCTTGGTGGCTGAAGATATGTGCATCTCTGATCATGAGCAGAAGTAGTGGGGGAGCATCATAGCCATGTGTTGAGATGAATTCTTCGTTGTTTGAATAATTCACCTCTGGAAACATGGGTGTTTCGGTCATCATCCTTGAACAAACCTTATTCAGAGATCTTTTGAAGGGGATTGACTACTCACGCTGCAGAAAATTCTAACTGGGCTTCTCCTGCAAGGTCATGCATTGTTTATCTTGATATGAGATCACCATGTTGCGCACATATGGTTGTGATGCATGTGCCTGGTGTACCCTTATCAGACGGGTAGTCAAGATGTGTATAATGGGCTTCGTATATTTTACCCCAGTGTCACTTTGGTGGCATGCACTGCGCTCTCACTCAATAATAATAATAATAACAACAACAACAACAACAACAACAACAATAATAATAATAATAAACAAGCAGTATATCGATAGAATGACAAAGAAAATGCTTCATGATATTTG
>NC_068989.1:71290980-71292676 GCF_001194135.2 Octopus bimaculoides | reverse complement strand
CACACACACACTACAACTTGAGCATTTGCCCGGAAGCGGGTTCCAAATTTTGCATTCTGAGTTCGAATTCCACCGAGGTCGCCTTAGCCTTTCAGTTTTTTTCAGGCTTTTTCAGTTGTCTATTGTGGTTGGATCAACTTGTGACTAATAGACAATTTCCTTCCATGTAAATAAAAAAATGTGAATCCGGTGGTCAGATTTTTGGATCATTAGACAGGATAGAATGAACCAAGACACAGTAAAACGTAACCAAAATAAAAGAAGGATTATCAACGTTAACTTTCGTCCATTTTAACAAAAGCTGAATTTGCGATAGAAACTGAGCAATACAAATACAAATACAGCACCTGTTTCCGCGATTCCGTATCAATCTTATAATCTATGTCATTTAATCACGTATTTTATTTACATATTTAATGAATTTCCTCTCGTGTGTATATTTTTTACATCCTTTATAAATTATAGTACAGTTATAAAGGATGTCGTATACATCCTTTATTACAATAGTGTTTTTATAAATAAACTTATGTCATACCGAAGAACGGCGATAACATCTGACACAGATTATGTTATATTATTCAATATTTCCTTCGTTAGCGTTTTTTTAGTCGTTAATAAACAGAGTAACCTCACTGTCTACAACTTTTATCGGCATTTGTAGAAAACTTGAATCTGTTACCTTTCACTTGTTTCAGTCATTAGGCTGCGGCCAAGCTGGAGCACCGCCCTGAAAAATTTTAGTCTAACGAATCGACCCCAGTACTTATTATTGTTTTCAATCTGGTACTTATTCTATCGGTCTCTTTTGCCGACCGCTATGTTACGGGCGCGTAAACACATCAACCCCAGTTATCAAGCGATAATGGTGGACAGACACAGACACAAAGAAACATACACACACACACATACGTACAGACAGACAGACAGACAGACAGACAGATATCTGTATGTATGTATGTATGTATGTATGCATGCATGCATGCACGAGGAGTTTCTTTCAGTTTCTGTCTACCAAATCCACTCACAAGGTTTTGATGGGATCAAGGTATAATAGAAGACACTTACCCAAGGAATTCAAACAGTGGGACTGAACCCGGAAGAGTGTGGTTGGGATGTAAACTTCTTACCACACAGCCACTCCTGCACCTGATAACAACTGTGTGACATTTGTGTAACTTTACAGAATAAATACTTAACTGCATTTTGTATATCTTACTTAACGTAGATATACTGCAGAAAACCACACAACTGCGGTATTTATCTCGAGAAAGCATCTCATTGAGACATATAGTGGTAAAATGCGCAGAAGAATAACAATAGCGAACGAAAAGTGTCTAACAACGGCAATGTAATTGGTAAATCTAGATTTCTGCGTCTTTGAGCATCATCAGTGGCAGATATGTCTGGCGAGCATCTCAGATTTTTTTCATCAGTTATCATCGTGTACTCAACACTATGTGCTACCAGTTCCTCGCCCTCGTTTAATCCTTTTCAAAACATCACCAAGCCATTTAAAGCTTAACAAGAAACCACTGCTGTAACTAAAAATAGCTACAGCAATCAAGACACGAAATCATGAGTTTCTGTTTTTTTTTCTTTTTACCGTTCTACTCTGAATACTAATATACCAAAACTCATTTCCTCCTCCCCTCCTCCTCTGTCCCTCCTCCTCTGTCCCTCCTCCTCTGTCCCTCCT
>NC_068989.1:71287948-71290223 GCF_001194135.2 Octopus bimaculoides | reverse complement strand
TGATACATATATACATACACACATACATACACACATACATACACACATACATACACATATACAGACACACATATACATGCATACACACACATAATACATAGATACATACCTACATACACACACTCATACATACATGCATACATACATACATACATACATACATACGTACATACATACATACATACATGCATGCATAGAGAATTGTCTATTTGTTCCTGGCGTCGTAATGATCCGGTGTCTGCTGAGATATTCGCAAGTTCATGAAGCTTCATCATAGCCGGCTTTACCTAGAAACTGTTGAAACCTATGGTAACCAACAAGTGTTTTCTCGTGGCTTAATTTAAGAAGAAAATCAAATAGCCGGAGAGAGAGAGAAGGAGGACGGAGAAAGAGAGAAGAAGAGAGAGAGGCAAGCACAGAGAGAGAGGAAGAGAAGCTCATATACATACGCACGTTCACTCACGTACACTTAATACAGATACTTTCTATTTCCCCTCTTGTATCCTTCTACCCGTATCCCTCCCTTTTTGTGCACATGTTTATATTTCCCTTACTACCTCCTCCCTTTCACGAATCTAAATGCCGTAGAAAGAGATACTTCAGTGAATTATTGATACTATCGTTGTTTTTCTCCCTTTTAATATCGATTATCAATTTGTTATCTTAAAGCAAATACTGGTAATATGTTGAAAGATGAATAGTTTTGCTAGACATATTTATGTTTGCTTAACTACGATTTCATACAATAGGCATTTGAGGCCTAGCTTCTTTTTTGTGCAAGACATAAAATGTTCAGTATTCTAGGGGAAAAGAAAAGTGGGCAGCATTTCAAATCGGGTGTTCCATACCTCATGGGAAAGGAAAGCGTTCTGGATTTTTTTTAATGTCTTTTATCTTTTACATGTTTCAATCATTGGAGTGCGACCATGCTGGGTTACCGCCTTCGAGGATTTTTACTCGAACAAATCCACTCCTATATCTATTTTTTGAGTCTGGTACTTTTTCTATCGATTTCTATAGCGGAACCGCTAAGTTACAGGACCTAGACAAATCAACATAGATTGCCAATCGATGGGGCGGGCCAAACAATTAAATAGAGAGAGAGACATACACGCACATATGACGAGCTTACACACTCCATCTGCCAAATCCACTGACGAGGTCGGCTCGGGGCTTTAGTAGAAGACACTTGCCCAAGGTGCCACACGGTAGGACTGAACTTAAAACCACGTGGCTGCTAAGTGAGCTTCTTAACCAAACAGCCTATATGAAATTATTGAAAAAATTGTTTTCAGAATTGTAATTTTTTTCATACGAAACTAGAATTGAAGCAAACAAACGAGCCTTCCATAGTTACGTGTCATGGCCCATTGTATTTTTAAATTACTTTTAAAAGATCGAAACTTATAAATCATAAAGTAATGAAACATGAAAGGGCAACAAAGAAATTATTGAAATGAGTTTTAAACATTAAAAGAAAACTGAAATAAATAAACTGGGAAATGGTAAAGTGTTGACAAAAGGGAGGAAGAGGGTGCAGTTAGTATATACCATAAGTATATTTCTTTCCTGTTTAATTAATACTTTGAGTATAGGTCACTAATGGCAAACGAAAAATGACTGAACGCTGCTTGTTTGTTATATTTGTTTGAAGAAACAGATTAAAAGAAAGACTTTTGGATCTCAGAAGATGATACCAATTATATCCAGTTACATAAGTTGACACATTCAGGAAGTCTATGGGTTTAAGATGTCGCAATCATCTATAAGTGAGTTTCCTACAAATAAGAGATGAGTTTTGAATTTGTATTTAGTAATTGTTCTTTACAAAATAGTATTTCATACTTCTCTTATGTGCTAAGTTGGCATGGTTATATTTCAACTTTGTATGGTATCGCCTTTGCTATTAGAGTTTTTTAGTAGCCATGCGTATTTTCATAGTGAGATACTACCCTTTTACTTTTTGTAACTAAATAAAAAACTATGTTTGGTAAAGTTTTTGATTAAAGATATTTAAACTAAACCAGCAGAGTTTCTCCACCGAATTTAAGAAAATTACAATAGTGCATTTTCAGATCATCATCATCATCATCATCATCATCATCATCATCATCATCATCATCATCATCATTATTATTATTATTATTATTATTATTATTATTATTATTATTATTATTATTATTATTATTATTATTATGGCGACGAGCTGGCAGAATCGTTAGAATACTGGACGAAATGCTTAGGGGTATTTTGTCCGTCGTTACGTTCTGAGTTC
>NC_068989.1:71284276-71286802 GCF_001194135.2 Octopus bimaculoides | reverse complement strand
TTGTGAATCTCCTCTGGATTGCTTCAAGGTCTGCTGTTAATTTCAGACTGGTGGGTGACCACAGCTGTGAGCAGTAATCCAGGCGGCTGAGGACGAATGTCCTCCAGAGTATCATCATGGTTTCCTTATCTCTGGTTCTGAATGTTCTCAGGATCCATCCAGCCAATCGTCTGCACTTTGTTGCCATTCTGGTAATGTGCACTTGGAAAGAGGTATCATCACTCATGTCGATACCCAGGTCTTTCACTGATTTAGGCTCTGGGATTGAAATTCCCTGTGGACCAGTGTACTCTAAGTTTAATATTCAGTTTTGGACGTTAGTAGCGCAGGGCTTGGAATTTTTCAGCATTATATATATATTATAAAATAAAAGATTAGAAACGAAAGAAAAGGTTTATTTCAGATTATCTACCTTTGTAACAGTTGTATAACACTGTGTTGCATGGTATTATAAGGGTCTTAAGACAATTTAAACCCAAAAATCAAAATGCGCCTTATACTCGATAGCGTATTATACATGGACTTTTCTGGTATATATTTTTTTACCTCAAACTCAAAGTACACGAAATATTTGAATATTTGAATATGCTCTAAAAGTGCGTCATACACGCGAACGGTTTCTAAACCACTACTCTAAAAATAAGATCTAAATAGAAACAGTGATATATCTTTACTAATTATCGTTCGCGATACTATAAAGCCACAAACGTTACAATAATCGAAAATCGATTGTAGGCTCAGGCTCATAAAGCTGATACTGGTTAAAATCTCCTCTACTCCACCCTGCCTCGCCAAACTGGCTTAAGTCATCATAAACGAAATAAAACTATTTAAGACTCGTTTCTTATTAACGAGATAATAATTTAGTCGCCATTTAAAGACGAAAAAACTGATTAAATATATATACATATAGTGGTGATTAATGGTTGGGAATTGTAAAATGTCTTGAAACCTAGGGCAAGAATTTCATCATCTTCTAGAAGAGTAGGTCGTGTGAGATATCAATTTTTATTATTGAATATATTTAAATCATCTTGGAGGCGCCATTATCTTTTAATTAGGCAATTCATTAGATTGCATTCCACATACAGGCGTGTACTCTGTCTTTCGTTATTCTTTCTCATACCATGCAGGCAACAGCGCGCTCTTGAAGCTCACGCACAGAGATGTGATCATGTGTACGAATGTATATATGTATGTATGTATGTATGTATGTATGTATGCATGAATGTAGGTAGGTAGGTAGGTAGGTAGGTAGGTAGGTAGGTAGGTAGATCGTAGGTCGGTAGATAGCTAGGTAGGCAGGTCGGTCTCTAGGTAGGTAGGTAGGTATAAATAAAGATACGTATATACACACATGCAAATGTAGATACGCGCACACACGTGTATATGTGTGTATACATGTCTTAGATATGTAATACATAATCTTCATTCTTTCGTCTGTTTACTACATGTGTATGTGTGTGTATGCGTGTGTGTGTGTATGCGTGTGAGTTTATGCATATATACGTATGTATATTAGCGTGTGTAAACATGCATATATACATACACACACACATACATACACATGTCTTTGTGCGTGTTATTTATTATTTTATTCTTTTACTATGCTTATCTATATATATGTGTGTGTGTTTGTGTGTATGTATGTGTGTACCTGCGTGTGCATGAGTGCATGTTTGTTGCTATAAACCTCCCATTAAAATTATATATATATACACACACATATATATGTGTGTGTATGTGTTTGTGTGTCCGCGCGTGTGTGTGTGTGTGTGTGTGTACTGATTGTAGTTCCACATAAACCCCCTAACTTCAGAGAGTCGGGGAGCGGTTTATTTTCGGACATGAAATATAGTTAACGGCTTTAATATTAAAATCGATTAAACTACTAATAACCAAGAACTAATAATTAGTAGTAACTAGTAATTAAGATTTTAATAGACTGTCAGAAGCACTACGATATCGCAGAATCTAATGTAGACAACTCGTAAAGCAACTAAAATATCAAAACAAAAATGGCGTCGAAATCAGGATGTCAAATTTGTATCATAAACAATTTTGGTTCATGTTGTTGTTGCTTTGACTTTCGTTGTTGTTGCTGTTTCCGTTTTTGCTATTGTTGTTGTTGATGGTGGTGGTGGTGGTGGTAGTATTGTTACAATTGCTGTTGTTGGTGTTGTTGCTGTCGCAGTGTTCCTTTTGTTGCTGTCGATTCTGCTGTAGTCGCTTTTGCAATTGTTGCTTACATACATACATACATTCATACATACATACATACATACATACATACATACATACATACATGCATACATACATACATGCATACATACATATATATACTGCAATACATACATACATACATACATATATATACTGCAATACATGCATGCATGCACGCATCCATCCATCCATCCATCCATCCATCCATCCATACATACATACATACATACATACATACATATATAATGGCGATTGTTGTGCTCAGTCCGATATTCGGACGTGTGTGATTACTGGGCGCAGCAA
>NC_068989.1:71283640-71284263 GCF_001194135.2 Octopus bimaculoides | reverse complement strand
ATATATATATATATATATATATATATATATACTGCAATACATGCATGCATATATGCATACATACATACATACATGCATACATACATACATAATCTTGTGTTTTGTGTGCATCTTCTCTTCTGTGTGACAAGTACATCCACCAACCTATAATTACCATGTTATCTTGAATGAGATCTTCCAGTCAAGGCTCCCCCTGTGAATCTTAAAATAGCAGATGTTTTACAATGCTTAAAGCTTAACGAATAATGATTAATAATTTAATCAATATCCAATGACCAATAGAGGAAACGTAGAATTAGCAGGAAATTTTTGAGAGTGAGACGAAAGTGATTCGCTATATTTAATTTCGTCTGACTGTCTCTATCTCTCTAGTGTTACAAGTTCAAATCACATCATCTACCGTCCGTCAGAAGACGATAGATGTAATACTAGTGATGTCTACTATGGAGTCAGTTAAGTCATATACAACGGAGTCTTGTTTTCTGAAACTGAGTCGGTTGAATAACCTATAAGTATCTGTAATGGATTTGATTCCACTGTCTACAATAGAATCACCCACACAAACACACACACACACACACACACACGCACACACACACACACACACACACACACACACACAC
>NC_068989.1:71282998-71283409 GCF_001194135.2 Octopus bimaculoides | reverse complement strand
TATATATATATATATATATATATATATATATATATATATATGCATGTATGTATGTTCATATATATATAGTGGAACTGAAACTGATAAGACTACATACATATGTACATGTATATATACACACACACATACACACGTACACACTCACTCATACACATATACACAAATGTGTATATTCAAACAGAAATTCACATTACATGCAGAGAGGCACAGTGATAATTTTTTACATTGAGAGGAAAGTGTACCTGTTAGTATAGCTGTTAAATGAGAAAGAAATACTGAACCACGGAGGAAACTGCGTCACACGAAGGAAGAAGAAGAAGAAGAAGAAGAAGAAGAAGAAGAAGAAGAAGAAGAAGAAGAAGAAGAAGAAGAAGAAGAAGAAGAAGAAGAAGAAGAAGAAGAAGAAGAAGA
>NC_068989.1:71280918-71282201 GCF_001194135.2 Octopus bimaculoides | reverse complement strand
ACATATATATATATATATATATCTTTTACTTGTGTGTGTGTGTATATATATATATATATATATATATAATGTATATATATATATTTATCGATAGATAGATAGATAGATACCAATTAATGAGTGACAAAGAAAACACGAGTCACTTAACCACTTTCATTAATTGACAGCTGTTTCTGCTACAGTTGCGTGCTCTTGTGACATAGCTTCATCGAGGCAATTTAAATGAAGCGTATGTACGCTGGGGTAATCATTTCGATACGAAGAGTTCCTTACCTGCAGAACGGAATACTACAATATAGGTTGACGGTGAAAACCCCCGCCCAGAAACTAATACGTATACAAATACATAGAGTTTATATACTATTATTATTATTAGTAGTAGTAGTAGTAGTAGAAGTAGTAGTCGTTGTAGTAGTAGTAGTAGTAGTATCTATTGATAAAAGGTGGTGAGCTAGCAGAATCGTAAGCATGCTGGACGAAATGTTTAGCGGTATTTCGCCCGTTGCGATGTTCTGAGTTCAAATTCCACCGATGTCGACTTTGCCTTTCACCCTTTCGGGATCGATAAATTAAGCACCAGTGAAATAATGGTGTCAATGAAATCGACTTATCCCCTCTCCCAAAATTGCTGCCCTTGTGGCAAAATTTGAAACCTTTATTATCTTATTTCTTTATTGCCCACAAGGGGCTAAACATAGAGGGGACAAACAAGAACAGACAAAGGGATCAAGTCGATTACATTGACCCCAGTGCGTATTTGGTACTTAATTTATCGACGCCGAAAGGATGAAGGGCAAAGTCGACCTCAGCGGAATTTGAACTCAGAACGTAACGGCAGACGAAATACCGCTAAGCATTTCGCCCGGCGCGCTAACGATTCTGCCAGCTCGCCACCTTCAAAACCTTTATTATCTATAGATAAGGCAAGGCGGAAAACTTGAAAAATGATTTGTACACCGGACAAAATGCTTGGCGGCATTTCGTCCGTCTTTACATTGTGAGTTCAAATTTTGCTGAGGTCGACTTTCCTTTTCATCTTTTCGTGATCGATAAAATAAATACCAGTTGAGCACTAGGGCCGAAGTAATCGAATTACCCTCTTCCCCAAAGTTGCTAGCCTTGTGTCAAAATTTGAATCCATTATCTATAGATAAGGCGGTGAGCTGGCAGAGCTGTTCGGATGGAGGACGAAATGCTTAGCGGTATTTCGTCCGTCTTCACGTTGTGAGTTCAAATACCGCCGAGGTAAACTTTGCCTTTCATCCTTTCGGCCTCGATAAATT
>NC_068989.1:71278941-71279822 GCF_001194135.2 Octopus bimaculoides | reverse complement strand
TATATATAACCCGAGTTTGTATGACTGTATATAATATAGAACGATATATTAATCAGTCTGAATTTCACATTTTATTATTTGCAATTTTTACAATTTTACAATATTGAAATAAACTAGTACTTTCATGCGTTATGTAGCCATCAGGTGTATGTAGTAACAGTTGTGTTCCACAATTGACGACTGTGAATATATATATATGCACACACATATATGAAACAATATTTTAAAAACAGTTTTGTATATACTATTGCTACCTGAAGATAGATTCCTGCTGGCAGAGACAAGCGTTTTTAAGATTATAAAACAAAGAAAACTTTGCCATTAAAGTTGACGAAAAGGTAGGTTGTATTTACTCCATTAGTTTTGCACATTCGTTCTTCCATTTCACTATTAACGTATAATAATAATGGTTTCTGATATAGTCACAAGACCAGCAGAATTGACGGTAAGGGATTTAGTCCATATCATTGGTCCCGGTAATTGACGAATATTTTATCTTATTGACCCGGGAGGGATGAAAAGCAAAGTTGTTCAAATACTCGACCAACATCACAGTGCACTCTTTTACCGACAGTCATGCCAGCACTTATATTCTTTTCGTGCTAGATTACTGCATTTACTTAAGCAATATCTAATAATTTCGTCTCTTGAGCAGAGCTAACATTGTGTTGTCTTCAGTAATCTGTTTTGTATGAGATTTCATATTGTTTAATAAATCTTTTATTATTATTATTATTATTATTATTATTATTATTATTATTATTATTATTATTATTATTATTATTATCATTATTATTATTATTGTTCAGTAGTTTTATTTTTATAACGTGCTTTCACTTCACTACCGAACGCAGCTCAGTGCGCCTTGGGTATGTGCTGTG
>NC_068989.1:71277177-71277885 GCF_001194135.2 Octopus bimaculoides | reverse complement strand
TTATTATTATTATTATTATTATTATTATTATTATTATTATTATTATCATTATTATTATTATTGTTCAGTAGTTTTATTTTTATAACGTGCTTTCACTTCACTACCGAGCGCAGCTCTGTGCGCCTTGGGTATGTGCTGTGTTTATATGACTACCCGTCTGATAAGGGTACACCAGGCACATGCATCACAACCATATGTGCGTGACATGGTGATCTCATATCAAGATAAACAGCGCATGACCTTGCAGGTGGGGCTCAGTTAGAATTTTCTTCAGGTCGAGTAGCCCATCCCGCTCAAAAGGTCCCTGGATAAGGTTTGTTTAAGGACGTTGAATGAAACACCCATGTTTCCTGTGGTAAATTATCCAAACCCCAAAGAATTCCTCTGAACACATGGCTATGATGCTCCTCCACTACTTCTGCTCATGATCAGAGATGCACATATCGTCAGCCACCAAGGGACATGCTCAACTGGTTAAGGTCAAACAACTGACAAGCAAATCTGTGGTATTAAGCAGAATATTCGCTGTAGCCCATCTTTTATAACAAGACAAAACAATGTACATGATAAAACTTCCAATCAATTAAGATCAGAAGCCATGAGAGCTACTGCCTGGTACTGCATCCGGGCATTTATTATTATTATTATTGATCAGTACTTTTATTTTTAAAACGTGCTTTCACTTCACTACCGAGCGCAGCTCTGTGT
>NC_068989.1:71270633-71277167 GCF_001194135.2 Octopus bimaculoides | reverse complement strand
AATTTCTCTATCTGTGTGTATTGGCATATCCCAGAGTATGGTTGCTTTTGTATTGGCATATCCCAGAGTATGGTTGCTTTTGTATTGGCATATTATTATTATTATTATTATTATTATTATTATTATTATTATTATTATTATTATTATTATTATTATTATTATTATTATTATTATTATTATCATTATTATTATTATTAATATTATATGAAAACCCACAGCTTTTTTTGCTGGGTATGATGGAAAGTGTCAGCCGTCCACAGCTAGCAGACTAATGTGACACTTGTTTACTGCTCATTCTTCAAGAACTCTGCGAAGAATTCTTGCAGTTCCAAGCAATGCTGATTTTTGTAGGTGTTCTACCTTCACACTTGCACCGATCTTTTTCAGCCATGATGCCCACTCTCACCCCTTCTCTACGTACTGGTACTCGTGCTATTACTGCGGAAGCTGGAGGTTTCGAGGGGTATTCCGCGGGAACTGGGATGCGGAAGGTTTGTGTCGGCATATGCGGACGACGTCAACGTGATAGTGTCGGACATCTTGAAAATCTTCTTCTTCTTCTTCTTCTTCTTCTTCTTCTTCTTCTTCTTCTTATTATTATTATTATTATTATTATTATTATTATTATTATTATTATTATTATTATTATTATTATTATTATTATTATTATTATTATTATTATTATTATTATTATTATTATTATTAAGGTGGAAAGCTGGCAGAATCGTTAGCACGCCGGGTAAAATGCCTAGCAGCATTTCGTCCATCGTTACGTTCTAAGTTCAAATTCCTTTTGCCTACAGTAGAAAGGATTATTATTGTTGTTGTTGCTGCTATTATTATTATTATTATTATTATTATTATTATTATTATTATTATTTTATGTTTGACTTTTGTTTTGCATTTGTACAAGTTGGATCCAAGTCTCACCCAGAGACCTCAAGAGACAACAAGTTAGAAGTTCATGTAGGTGTTGGTGTTATGGTGTTATTATTATTATTATTATTATTATTATTATTATTATTATTATTATTATTATTATTATTATTATGCGGTAAATGAGTTCGTTTTTGCTAAAGAATTCTTGACTGATTCTCTCTATAACAACACCGTGCAGAAGCAATTTTTCCTTCTTTTAACCTTCACTGAATAACAGAAATATATATATATAGAATGTGTAAATAAAATAGAATAAAAAACAAGCTAAAAAGGCAAATTATGTATGTTTTACATAAAGATCATATCGTAAATAATTGATATATTCTCACAATAATGTCTCTTCCATCACAACCACTGTCCTTCAGAATGTTAGAACCGAATCATGTCACACTGTTTTTCTTTTCTTTCTATTTCTCATTTTACGCAATGTACTGACTGACTCAAACATTTCTTCTACATTTTTTTGTTTGTTTGTCTGTTAGGGCTGTTGTTTGTTCGTTGTGTCGGTTGAAACATTGGCCAGTCAATAGACAGCAGACGATGACGACAACTAGACTATCGTCAGGTTAATGAAATGGTAGCTGATGCGTAATAAAGAAGTCATCATGTAATGCTATAAATCATCTCCGTCAGTGACAAGAGAGATAGTATATGAGATAAAAACTTGGCTACTATACAACGCCATTTTAGTTTTCACTCTAAAAATACTAATTTTTATTCACCGATTGTAACGGCGTAATAAATATCTCCTGCTTTATTCTTATTATTATTAGTAATATTTTTTTCTTTACGGAGACATGATTGTCGGTTATATTTGGATCGAGTCCGAGTCATTTAATTCGTTAGTATCGTATTCGACGAGTATTAATATAAACTTAAACAGTTCAGCGAAAAAAAACTTAATTATTAAATGATTATTTAATTTAAATATTAAAAACAGAAACTTTGAAACAGCTGACGTTCTATCTTCGTTGTTTAGCAGTCAGAAACTGATAGTATCATTGTTGTTTAGTCCTGGTCTGCTCTGACTGAGCAGACTCATGATCTCAAATACGCGCCACCCATGACCATCATGTGTGTCGTTCCCATTTTATAAAGACCTTTTGTTGAAATGCATTGTCTTTTATCTTTTATGTTTTATGTTTTCGTCATTGGGCTGCGACAGCGATTTGAAACGTTTTAGTCGAACAAATGAACACCAGTACATATTATGTAAGTCTGGTATTTATTCCATCGGTCTCTATTGTGGGACAGCTATGTTACGGGGTACGTAAACAAACGAACATCGGTTATTGTTAAGCAGTGGTGGGGGCAAAGACTTACACAAAGACACACACATATACATATAAAACGACGGGATTCCACACAGTTTCAGTCTACGAAATTCATTCATAAGACTTTGGTAGAAATTATGGTAGAAGACACTTGCCCAAGGTGCCGCGCAGTGGGAATGAACGCGAAACCACGTGGCTGCAAAGCGAGCTTCTTAACCATATAGCCATGCCTGCGCCCATTACTTCAATTAATTTTGAAAATAAGGAAACAATTTATAAAAACGTCTTTGTTATTTTTAAACTGGGGTTTGGAACATTGGTTAGTTTCAAATTTTGCTACATGGCCAACAATTTCAAGTGAGGGAGTAAGTCGATTACATCAACGCACGTTACTCAACTGGGGATCTCTTCAGTTTCGCTCACAGATTTTATTATTATTTTTTTGTTTAAGTAAACAATTTGAAACTTCGTATACTGGTGTTATTACTCACGCTGAACACGGTTTACTTTCAACATTTTTGACGAAATTTCGTATTTTAGAAGTTATTTCGTGTTAAAGTTGTCGTATTTGGGTAATTTTAACCAATCAACGACGTGTATTCAGCTGAAGCAAGCTACTGCTGAATGCGATAGTAATCGAAGAGCAACAACTCCCGGGACATCCCTACTAAATGTCACCACTTTGTTCTATTTTTTTTTTTACTGCCTGTGATGCATATTACACGCTCTTTTTTTGCTTTTCGATCGTCTCTTTGTCATTTTCATTTTCACTACTCGTTTAAAGAGGCTATTGAAAGGAAGAAAAAAAAGCGTGTAATATGTAACACAGGCAGTAAACAAAAATAAGAGAACAGAGTTGTGACATTTAGTAAAGATGACTCAGAAGTTGTTGCTCTTCGATTACTATCGCATACAACAATAGCTTTTTTCAGCTGATACACGTTGTTGATTGGTTAAAATTACCCAAATATGACAACTTTAATATGAAATAACTTCTAAAATACGAAATTTTGTCAAAAATATTGAAAGTAAACCGTGTTCAGCGTGAGAAATTACACCAGTATACTAAGTTTCAACCTGTTTAGTTTAAAAAAAAAAAAAAAATCTGTGAGAGAAACTGAAGAGATCCCTCAACTGGTACTTATTTTATCGACACCGCATAAACGAAAGACAAAGTCGACCTCGGCGGAATTTGGACTCAGAACGTAAAGACGGACGAAATGTTGCTAAGCATTTTACCCGGTGTGCTAATGATTCTGCCAGCTTACCGCCTTGTGTTGTGTTCGGGACACGGGGTATCATGAAATATTTTGACGAAAGGTTTTAATCTAAATCACTTTAAGACAGGGAATATGTATCATGGAACTGAAGGGTAGTCTCTGGTTGGTTAGTAATCGATATGATGTACTTTGAAGAAAATTTAACTGTTATTCGAAGTCTCTCGATGATAAAATAGATAGATAGATAGATAGATAGATAGATAGATAGATAGATAGATAGATAGATAGATAGATAGATAGATAGATTAGAATGGCCAAATTACACTGTGAGGAGGAGAGATATTAGAGGAACGTTCACAACACGTGCTTTCCCCCTAAAATGGTAAAGGATTCAACAGGGAACTATCAACGTCTGCTTCTTGAGAAATATGGAAAAGAAATGTGACATATCACTGAAGACTTCCAAACATGGCTCCGATACGCAATACATTAAGAAGCGGAAGTGAAGAAGTATTTGATTGTAATTTAATTTCATCAACCCTGGGAGGATGGAGTATTACGTTTAATCCCGGTGAGATTTGAACCCAGAATAAATAACAATAGTCGGAGTCGCCAAAGCAGACGCTATTACTTAACCGCTTAGCATTCAGTTATTCACGTTGTTTGAAATTAGCTTCGAGATTTCATGATGTGACTGTTTTTTTTCAGAGTGACATTGTAGAATAGGCGTGAGAAGCGAGATCTTTGGGGCAAACCCCAAGTTTGCTCTCACTGAGTCTATAATGATAAAAGGCTTTCTAGCCGTGATCGTCAGTGTTTTTCCTATGTACCAGGAACTCAGTATCATGTTATCCAACGTGCACATTTTTATTTTTTAAGACGGTAGGATATGATTTGAGGGAGATTTAGTTGCTATTTATACCAGGTTGAGTAACCATAAAGAGATTTCTTGTTGATACCAGTACCATACAGGCGCATAGCTTAGTGGTTAGAGCATTCGGCTCGTGATCGTCAGGTGGAGAGTTTGATTCTCGGCGACGCGTTGTGTCCTTGAGCAATACACTTTATTTCACGTTGCTCCAGTCCACTCAGCTGGAAAAAATGAGTAGTAACTGTTTTCAAAGGGCCAGCCTTGTCACGGTCTGTGTCACGCTGATTCTCCCTGAGATCTACGTGAAGGGTATGCGTGTCTGTGGAGTGCTCAGCCACATGGACGTTAATTTCACGAGCAGGCTCTTCCATTGGTCGGATCAACTGGAACAACCACCGTCTTAAGCGATGGGGTGCCAGTTTTTTCTTTATTTTCTTTTTATTACTGTACAGTTGTGGTAAGTTATCACCAAGTTGAGCCTGCGACACAGGTTCGATTCACATTCCATGTCCTCTTCCGAAATGTATCTGCAACTTTTAAGCGTTGTTAATTGTCCGGGAAGTTAAGTTCTTTATCAGACTGGATCAATAACTGTCAACACACCACCTTCGAATGAGAAATTAACAACCAAATACGAGAGATTTTGTTTGACTTCCCTAGTTTGATAGTAAACTGTCTGCGGAGACAAGAAATACAAGTTCGATTTCTTGTTGAGTGATTACATCATTTCACTTTACTTATCTTGAATTGTATCAACGAGAGATCCAGTTTTAAATCCCTTTCCCGAAGACAGAAGTCCTCCTGGATAACTGTATAATATTACATGAGGAAGTCTCTTCACAATATTGATCTTCCTAGAAATAGCAACCAAATTCCTTCAAATCAAACTTTACCGTTAGACAGATATGTCAAACAATATTCATTAGAAAGAAATAGAGAGAATGAACAGAGCTGGAATGCTTTTGTCATTCCATGTAAACATAAAAAATTACTATAAGAACAAGTCAAACCGAGCTGTTTTCATGGTAGTAAGGGAGATAAACACAGTTAGGCTCGAGACATATATTTACATGGACCAAACAGCGACAACATCATCATCATTGTCATCATCATCATTGTCATCATCAACAATAATCACATCACAGAGAACAGCGTTTTCATGGGTGACATTAATTATCCATTAAAAGCCAAGGAATACTTAGTTGCTATTTCTAGCAAGTTGTGTGACGCTGTCGTCTTGTTAGCTTGCTTCTATGCCTTTATCACATGGCTGCTTAATCAGAGCTGACCTGGGGTTAAACAACAACAATAACGGGGAACAGCGCTTTCATTCGTCATTGGTCGTTGATCATGGGAAGCTGAGGGATTTGAGCATAGAATGTAACCTGACTCGACCAAATACCGCAAGGCATTTTGTCTGACGCTCAAACGATTCTACCAACCCACCATCTTTAATTTCCAACATGAGTGTACAAATACCCAAATTTGAGACAAAATCAACCAAGTAAACTGCTATTTCTAAAAATGAAAGCGCTATATCTAGTGAATAGGAAGTTGCAGTAATTTAACTTTTATATATTTCAGCGACATTAAATCCTGCGAGCGATTTAACCCTTTAAAATTCAAAGCGGCCATATCTGACCAAAATATTCTTAACTGTTTTATTTATGCCAAACTGGCCAGATCTCGCCTCTCACACCTATCCTTTAATGTCACTCTGAAAACAAAACACCATCGAAATCTCCAAGCTACAAGACAATAAATACATGATTAATTTCAAACAATGTGAATGACTAAATACTAAACGGTTAAGCAATAACGTGGGCTTTGGGGACTCCGACTATTGTTATTTATTCTGGGTTCAAATCTCATCTTGATTAAACGTAATATTCCATCCTCCCAGGGTTGACGAAATTAAATTACAATCAAATACTTCTTCACTTCCGCTTCCTAATGTATTACGTATCGGGCCATACTTGGAAGCTTTCAGTGGCATGTCACATTTCTTTTTCTATATTTCTCCAGAAGCAGACGTTGGTAGTTCCTCGTTTAATCCTTTACCATTTTTAGGGGAAAAGCACGTGTTGTGGATGTTCCCCCAATACCTCTCCTCATCACTGTATAACTTAACCATTCTAATCTATCTATCTATCTATCTATCTATCTATCTATCTATCTGCCTGTGTGTGTGTGTGTGTGTGTGTGTGTGTGTGTGTGTGTGTGTGTGTGT
>NC_068989.1:71269445-71270455 GCF_001194135.2 Octopus bimaculoides | reverse complement strand
GAGAGAGAGAGAGAGAGAGAGAGAGAGGGAGAGAGGAAGAGAGAGAGAGAATGAAATAGACAGGAGAATAATCATCCCAAGTAACTGACTGATAGTTTATTCATCGATCTCGTAAGGACGAAAGGAAAAGTTGACCTCAGCGAGTTTTGAACTCAGAGCGGAGAACGCTGAAACTAATATCACAAGACAGCCTATCCGATACTCTAACGCAGAGTCTCTCAGCCATTTTTATTCTTGGGGATTCCTTGGAATACATTTTATGTTTCAGAGAACCTCAATATGAACATTATATACACCTTTCTTTATCTTCTATACTCTCTTTCATAAAGTTAAATAACATAGAAGATTAAACAACTCATAAAGCTGGCTTTGAAGGGTTTGATAATGCTAAGTCCATCAAACAACTCAAAGAAGGTTCAACAAATTCCTTCTTAACAGAAACCCTGCTTAGATCAATTCCCTATTCAATTCATTTTATAAATCTACATTAAAAGGTCATTTTTCCCCCCGGAAGGGTCTCATTACCACCTACAAATATCAATATTTGGAATTTGTCGTGCGTGTATAATATAATTACGAATATAATTACGAATATAATTACGAATATAGGATTAAACACAAAAATGACTGGAAAATGCATTTGCATATAATTAGCATATGTATCGCTAGGATTCGGGAGCATCACGGTTGGGTAACACTACTCAAATGACTCTGCCATTTCGACGCTTTAGTTATGTACTGGGAGCCTGTTAAATCGACTAACACTTCCTAATTTGTGCTTCATTTCAGAAATCAAAAGTTCAAAGAGATTTCTCCAGTATATATTCCTTTAACATACGCAAAAACAACAACAACAGCAACAATATCAACAATAACTTGCTAGAATGTGGTTACCTGACTTTTATTCCTGACGATTACTATACTGTCGTCCAACGGTTGACTCATTGACTCACCGTATGCTATTTAATGTTAAGATAGAGTTGGTTATTTATCTCTGCATATATATATAT
>NC_068989.1:71267859-71268938 GCF_001194135.2 Octopus bimaculoides | reverse complement strand
TATATATATAATGTGTGTGTGTATGCACACACTCACACATACACACACACACACACACACAATGGATGGATGGATAGATAGATAGATAAGTAGATAGACAAATAGATACGTGTATGTCTACATATATGTATGTACATATATGATATATACATACATATGGGTAAGTGTATGTATGTGTGTCTATATATAGTCGTGCACACACATGCCTGCATACATATATACAGACATACATACACACAAATACATACATATATGTGTGTGTGCGTGTGCATGTATGTATGTATGTATGTATGTATGTATGTACGTATGCATCTGTGTATGTAAATTTTCATTGATTTCTCTCCTGTTGGCCGGTCATTATTTCCGTAGAATACATTTTCAAAGTTTTGACATTTTTCCAAACAGTTTTAATGAATATTGAAAATTGATAAATGTCGCAGTGAATGTCTAGACCAGCCAGTTTCGTCATCTCTATAAATTTAAAATACCTTTATCAAAGAAATCAAGACATTTGTGTTGAAATTAATCACGAAGACGAGGGTTTGGCAGAATCGGTGTCAACTTTGCCTTTTTTGTTCTTCTAGGATCCATAAAATAAAACACGAACCCGTGACGGTGGATAGGTACAATCGGTAGAGCGTCGGACAAAGTACCTTGCTGGATTAATTTACGGCTTTTTACAGTTTGAGATCAAATAATACAGAAGTCAAATTTGTTTTAATTTTCTGAGGTTGGTCATATCGATAACCATAGTTCTTCAGTGGAGCTGATATCTTAAAGGGACAACCAATACCGGTTCAGTAACGGGGTCGATAATCGACTATCCGCCTAACCCAACATGAGGCTTTGCGCCTCTTTTACTCTTACCTTGTTTCAGTCATTTGACTGTGGCCATGCTGGAGCACCGCCATTAGTCGAGTAAATCGACCCCAGGACTTATTCTTTGGAAGCCTAGTACTTATTCTATAGGTCTTTTTTGCCGAACCGCTAAGTTACGGGGACGTAAACACACCACCATCGGTTATCAAGCGATGTTGTGGGGACAAACACAGACACACATACATATATATATATATATA
>NC_068989.1:71266161-71267682 GCF_001194135.2 Octopus bimaculoides | reverse complement strand
TACATATATATGACAAGCTTCTTTCAGCTTCTGTCTACCAAATCCACTCACAAGGCTTTGGTCAGCTCGAGGCTATAGTAGAAGACACTTGCCCAAAGTGCCACGCAGTGGGAATGAACCCGGAACCATGTGGTTGGTAGGCAAGCTACTTACCACACAGCCACTCTTGCCTATATAAGAAAACAATATCATAAACTATCAGATTGTCAGAATCGGTAAGTGTCGGACAAAATGCCTTGTGGTATTTGTTTCAGTCCTTCAGGCTCAGTGTTCAAACTCCACCGAGATTAACTTTGCTTTATATCTTTCGGTAGAGGTCGATAAAATAAAATATCAGCTAAGTATTTGGGGTCGATGTAATCGCATCCGTTCTGTCTTTGTACCTGTGCTAGGGATCGAACTGATCAATAATACATTCAAAGTGTGTACCAGAATATCTATTAGTGACTGTGATCAAGTAATTAAAGATCTGTTGATTAGTGGTCAACTAAGAAGAGATAACTAATAATTAATAAACTAATGAGTTTTCAGTATAAAATAAAAGGATAAGGGAACAACTAACAAATTAACTAAATAGGGGTCACGTAATAAGGGATCAGCTAATAATAAACTAAAGGTCTAATAGGTAATGGATTAATTAATAAGGAATCAATCAATAAGGGGTCAACGAATTAGGTAGCAAGGGATTAGGTATGAAATAATTAGGGATCAATTAATAAGGGATAAGCTAATTATAGATCAACTAATAATAAATTAATAAAAGACCAATGGATTAACTAATAAGGGATCAACCAATGAGAAGTCAATTAGGGGTCAACAAAGAGATAAAAAAAGGGATCAACTTATTACTGATCAGCTGATAATGAGTTAGCCAATAACAGATCAATAAAGGAACCAGTAAATAAGTAATCAACTAATAAAGGATCAACAAGTTAGAGGTCAACTATAGGGATCAATTGGAAAATGAACGATCCAGCGAGGGAGCCTCTACGATGTACCACTGAAATAGCAGCCAAATAGCTTACTGAAATCATGTGGTTTACACCTTGAGGGAAAAAAAGGAAGAAAATACAAGTAGTTCTGGATACATGACATCATAAGGTAGAACTTAATATACAATAAAGAGAGGAAGGAAAAAGGACAGAATGTTTTCAACTGGAATGTCATCATTCATCAAAAGTCTGTTCCTCAAAGGTGACTTGGTGCTAAGCAACAACAACGACAACGGCAGCAGCAGCAGCAACAGCAACAACAACAACAACAACAACAATATGTGAATGAGATATTAACTTCTGATAAAATAATCAAAAGCTTATATTTGGTTATTTAGTGTTTACAGTAAGTGGAATGCCTATTGTATTTGAGTCAACATAAATATTTTTATTGTAGTCATATATCTATATACACACCACCATAATCTCCGCATATATCTATATACACACCACCATAATCTCCGCTCCATATATATTTCTATGCACACAAACACACACACACACATGTACATATATATACATATATATA
>NC_068989.1:71265416-71266138 GCF_001194135.2 Octopus bimaculoides | reverse complement strand
TATATATATATATATATATATATATATATATATATATATATATGTATGTGTGTGTGTGTGAGTGTGTGTGTGTGAGTGCGCGCGCGCGCGTGTGCGTAGACTTATAGATTGTCAAGATAGCACGAATGACCAAAACTGCTTTTCATCCTTCAATAATATACCAGTCCAAGGCGACGAGCTGGTAGATTCATTAGCACACTGAGCAAGATGCTTAGTGGCATTTCGTCTGCCCTTCTGTTATAAGCTCAAATTACGCTGAGGTCGACTTTACCTTTTATTCTTTCGGGGTCGATAACATAAGTACCAGTGAAATACTGAGGTCGAAGTAATTTACATGCGTCCTCTCCCGAACTTGCTGGTCTTGTGCCAAAATTTGAAGCCAAAAATATATCAGTCTTCTACAGGGACCATTCTTCGTTTTCTCTCCCTTTCTTTCTGTCTTTCATTCTAGAAGGAATCAGTTGTAGGTAGATCTGAAAAGGGATGGGCTTCGCTATGTCTGAAAATCTGAAGATACGGGGTGTACACTGGGATGATACACCTGCAACCATACCAAAGAGCTGAGGGCCGAAGGCAAGCCAAGTCAATACTAACATTATGAAACTGCATAATACATATATTAGAAACTGCGAATGTTATAAATATATGAGCGTACATACATAAATATCTCTCTCTCTCCCACTCTCTGTATATATATATATATATACATATATATATATATA
>NC_068989.1:71262972-71264717 GCF_001194135.2 Octopus bimaculoides | reverse complement strand
TTTTTTTTTTTTTTTTTTGCAGCTCTATTCTTCTACAACTTTTGAAATTTGAATAAATTTTACCTCTTTTCAGACATATAACGATGGAGTGGCAAGTAGAAAAAAAAAAATTTACATTTTCGACACCTGCTTCTCTTCACTTTCAATCAAGTTTTCCAATACTGCCGAAACCGCTCGAGGCATTCGTGCTGTGTACAAAGAAGGCGTCAATACTGAAAGAACAGCACAGAAATGGTTTTCACGTTTCAAGGAGAGGGAATTTGACCTCACAGTCTTTTCTGAGTTCCGGTCGACATGGATAAGATCGTTTCGGCCGTCGTGGATAAGATCGTTCAATGAGGATCGATTAAACGATTTTATTCATGACGAACAGCGCCAATCCACTCGGGAATTAGCCCAGCAAATGTGATGCCCTCATGATGCTGTCGTTTGGCACCTTCACTCGACGGATAAAGTCCGAAAGCTCGGTTTCACACACTCTGAACGAATGAGGCAAACTTCAACGTTCCCCTGTCACCACCAGTTTGCTCGCTCCACACCAGGCTTCTCGTGAACACAAAAAGAGATTTCTTTATCGCATTATCATCGGCCATAAAAGTTGATAATTTTACTTCATTTGAAGTAGAGGAAAGTATAACTGAGTCTCAACAAGCAAACAATACTTTGCACCAAGCCAAAGCTGTGCCTACCTAAGACAATGATTTGTGTTCGGCGGGATTGAAAAGGGCTGCTCCACAATGAAATGCCTGAAAACAACCATACAGTCAATGCAGAACTTTATGTTCAGCAATGTGGCTCAGTAAAGCAACCAGTTGAAACGACACAACCGGCGACACGACATACTTCTTCAAAACAACAATATTTTAAACCATGTCATAAATTTCACAAAAAATGTTGTTCAAGAGATAGGTTAGGAAGTTCTACCATACCTATTGTATTCTCCTGGTCTAGCGTCATCAGATTCTCACCGTTTTCGATCGCTTTCCAACTGTCTACGATGCATTTCGTGAAACAACATGGAGCTGCAGACAGAGCATGATGAATTTTTTTGAGCCAAGACCTGATGATTTCAACCAACGTGGTAATGAAACGTTCGTAAGAAGTCGCGAACAACAAAGGAAAATATATAATGACTGATTTGTTATAATTGAAGATGAAAACTATGGATTTAAATAAATGCAAAAATCGAAGGAATTTATCTGACAACTTGTGAATTCCATTTTCTGTTTCATTTATTTGTTATATAATGGACAAACACTAAGGAATTCCTGAGGTAGATCCAGTGGCAGTTATATCAATACTGTGGATGACATCAGGTAGCCATAAACAGTGAAAGATCTTCAATCGGCTTACCACCATGTTTATATCCCAGGTTTGAATAACTACTTATATCCATACGTATATATATGTACATATAAATTCTTAAATATATATTTACATATATATGATTACATCTTTCACTCTCTCTCTCTCCCGCTCTCTGTCTCTATCTATCTATCTATTTATCTATACATACATACATACATACATAAACACACACACACATATATATACATGTATACATACACACACACACACACATATATATATATATATATATATATGTATATTATATGCGCGCGCATACTATTGGACACGTGCTTATACATACATTATACATACATTATATATAATTACATATATAGATAAATATATACGTATATATATATATACACACACACACACACATACATACATATATATAT
>NC_068989.1:71259227-71260010 GCF_001194135.2 Octopus bimaculoides | reverse complement strand
ATATATATATATATGCATATATACATACATGCATACATACATACAAGCGTAGAGGGAGAGAGAGAGACAGAGGAGAAGAGAGAGAAACAGATAGACAGTCAGTCAGTTTGTCAGAGAGAGTCAATAAATAGTTATCCGTCGATTTCGCCAACGAGTAAACGAGTATTCTAGTTCATCGATCAACTGCCCTTCATGCTTATTGCTTTAGCGTGCACCACAATATTACACACACACACACACACCATTAGCTCATTCTTCGGCATCCTCAGGCAGATCGAAGGAGTCACAGCGTATCAGGTGAGGCCATTTAAGTACAGGTAGATAATGCATGCCATCCGAGTGGCTGCTGTCCACCCGATTTTACTCAAGGTGTTGAGTCAACTCGATACTATGATAGAAGACACGTGCCTCTTTTATGCAGGTTTAAAAACGATGTATGTCTGCAGGAATGCATGTATACCATATATGCATGTACACATGTATGTATATATACGTGCACGTATGCAGTATATATATATACATGGGACATAAACACACTCATATACGCACACACAAAAACACTTACACACACACATCTTTAACACAAAACGAAAGACGCGTACTTTGAAAGTAGAGAAACACACATACACGCTGCCTGCACGCGCACACACATACACACACGCACAAGCACGCGCAAATATATAGAGAGAATGACAGAGAGAGAGAGAGAGAGAGAGAGAGAGAGAGAGAGAGGCGGATAGGGACAGAGAGAGAGAGAGAGAGAGGCGGATAGGGACAGAGAGA
>NC_068989.1:71257904-71258664 GCF_001194135.2 Octopus bimaculoides | reverse complement strand
ATATATAAATGTATGTGTGTGTATGTGTACACATGCCTGTATATGTATTTATTAACATCCACGTATATATAGATACACACACACACACACACACATATTTACATACATGCATACATACATACATACATACATACATACATCATAAGACCTGCGAAGGTCAAGCGTACAATCCCACCTGTACACACAAACGCAAACACACAGACACACACACGCACGCACACACACACACACACACACTCTCTCTCTCTCTCTCTATCTCTTTCTCTTTCTCTCACATGTACACACACACACAGACACACTCACACAAACACACACATCTCCACATACACATACACAGACACACAACATTGACTACATGCGTGTGAACTAGTGTGGACGCGCGCGCGTCTGGTAGCGTCTTACCAGTTGCTACATACGTTTCATGTACGTGTGTGCGTTTCTATGAAGAAAGACATCTATCGATATGGCTTGTATCTCTTCACGTGCATTTTATGGACAGTCCACTTGGTGTTACTACATTATAACAGTGTGAGTACACCTTGGTTAAGTAGACAATAACCTCGTGACGTCTTTCCTCCCCCCACCCTCTGCTGAATCCACATGAATATTTTAATTATGCAAAAAAAAAAGAAAAAAAGCAGCAAAATGAATAAATAAGCAAATAGACAAATAAATCAGAAACCACGTGCTTGTTTTCACCTGGCCAATTTGCTATGGCTATATACATACATACAGACATATACATATATATATATATATA
>NC_068989.1:71254725-71257119 GCF_001194135.2 Octopus bimaculoides | reverse complement strand
TCTCTATCTCTCCCTACCTGCATGTATTCCTGATAATCTTCATTAAAAACGACAAAGTACTCAATGCACTCTAAAATGAGAAATTTGTAATTTTTATATAAATAATACATGCGTCCATGTATTTATTCTACCCCCCCCCACACACACACACACGCACGCACATACGAACACATACATGCACATACACATACATATATGTATACATACAAAAACATGTAGACACGCACACGCACAAACACTCACACTCACATACATACGCGTGCGCGCGCACACACACACATACAGAGGCACAGGCGTGGCTGTGTGGTAAGAAGCTTGCTTCCCAACCACATGGTTCCGAGTTCAGTTCCACTGCGTGGCACCTTGGGCAAGTGTCTCCGTAGCCTCGGGTCAATCAAAGACTTGTGAGTGGATTTGGTAGACGGAAACTGAAAAAAGCCCGTCGTGTATATATATATATATATATATATGCATGTATGTATGTATGTATGTATGTATGTATGTATATGTATGTATATGTCTATGCGTATACCTGTGTCTGTGTTTGTCCTCCACCACTGCTTGGGACAACCGGTGTTGATGTGTTTACGTCCCTGTAACCTAGCGATTCGGCAAATGTGACCGATAGAATAAGGACTAAGCTTTAACAAAATAAGGACCTGCGGACGATTTGTTCGACTATGACCCTTCAAGGTGGTGTCCCAGCATGGCCTCAGTCGAATGACTGAAACAAGTAAACGATAAAAGAGATAAAAGATATGCATAAACTCATTCATTCGTTTATTCTCTTGTCAGTTCACTTTGAGCGATTTTGTTCTGTTTCCAATTCTCTAATATTTATTTTCATTTTTTTAACTTTACGTAGATACAAACAACATCTCAGTTCCATTTTACTTTCATTTCACCTTTTCAGTAGTGAGATGGTGAAGTAAATCCATTCAAACCAACGCTTAGGTTTCAATTACTATTTTTAAATACATATTTTGTGAAAAGTTTTTTTCCCATTGAATAATAATACATTTTTCAAATGCCATGAAAGTCGTTTTTCTCTGAAAAAGGAAAATGAAAATATCAAATCATTTTCAAAATGAAAATGGTTCAAGAGAAAATGCAAAACAGCTTAATAAAAGCGCAACAACTATTAGGGCAATGAAAAGAAACGAAGAAAAATCTGAACCGGAGTATCCGGTAGACTTTTGGTAACTTTATATACAAACTATACATACAAAGTAGTATTATGGAAACATTGGGAAAAGCAGTTATTTTGGACAGAAAATGAATCCAAATATTACGATAGTATTTATCTATCTATCTAACTAGCTGTTTGTTTATTTATCTATCCGTCGGTCTGTCTGCTTGTCTGCTGTCTGCCTGTTTATTTGTCTCTGTATAGACTATAGATTAGTCCTTCTTCTACATATTGTTTCATCATATCTGTCGTAATAAGTTATGTATATATATATATGTATATAAATAAATAATACAGAATGAGACAAGAACACAAAACATCCAGACAGGTGATACAAGAAAGGGACAAAACATCCACATAGACGATACATAGAAAACACGGACAGGTTATTCGAGTTTTCTTTCTTCATGATGGATATATTGGGCTTCGTATATTTTACCCCAGTGTCACTTTGATGGCATGCACTGCTCTCTCACTCAATAATAATAATAATAATAATAATAATAATAATAATAATAATAACAACAACAACAATAATAATAATAATAATTATTATTATTACTATTATCATCATCATCATCATCATCATTATTATTATTATTATTGAGTGAGAGAGCAGTGCATGCCATCAAAGTGTCTCTGGAGTACAATTATACGAAGCCCATTATACCCATCATGACTACCTGTCTAATAAGGGTATACCAGGCACATGCATCACAACCACATGTGCGCGACATGGTGATCTTATATCAAGATAAACAGTGCATGACCTTGCAGATGGGGCCCAGTTAGAATTTTCTTCAGGTTGAGTAGCCCATCCCACTCAAAAGGTCCCTGAATAAAGTTTTTTTTAAGGATGATGAACGAAACACCCATGTTTCCAGAAGTGAATTATTACCCCAAAGAATTCCTCTCAGCACATGGCTATGATGTTCCCCCACTACTTCTCCGTGTGATCAGAGATGCACATATTGCAGCCAGCAAGGGACATGCTCAACTGGTTAAGGTCAAACATCTGACAAGCAAATCTGTGGTATTGAGCAGAATATTTACTGTAGCGCATCTTTTATACCAATGTACATGATAACACTTCCAATCAGTTAAGATCAGAGGCCATGTGAGCCACTGCCTAGTATTGCTTCAGGGCATTTATTATTATTATTATTATTATTATTATTATTATTATTATTCCTACTCTAGGTACA
>NC_068989.1:71250665-71253467 GCF_001194135.2 Octopus bimaculoides | reverse complement strand
GATGATGATGATGATGATGATGATGATGATGACGATGATGATAATAATAATAATAATAATAATAATAATAATAATAATAATAATAATAATAATAATAATAATGATGATGATAATAATAATAATAATAATAATAATAATAATAATAATAATAATAATACTGAACCACGGAGGAAACTGCGTCACACGAAAGAAGAAGAAGAAGAAGAAGAAGAAGAAGAAGAAGAAGAAGAAGAAGAAGAAGAAGAAGAAGAAGAAGAAGAAGAAGAAGAAGAAGCATAATGGTGATGGCTTAACAAGGGTGACCTAAAAAAGAATACTGAAAGCACCCCCTCGTAGGTAATCTTTCTCTAGAAGCAGGCAGCATGAGACACGGCTCACGATCAGGTGGGCCGCGCTATTACAAAATTTTAAAAAAAGCGATTTTTCTCGTAAAATTAGGCGTGCCTTATAGAAAGTTCTGCGGGTCACAGTTTACCCATGACTGTTGTATATAAATAAACGTGTGATTTATACACACATTTCAAACCACGCTGAAATCAACTTTGCCTTTTATCATTTCGGTGCCTTAAAAAACAGAGCATCGGATCGGATGCCTCGCGGTATTTATTCTGTGTCTTTGTTCTCTGAGTTCAAATCACGCCCAGATCTTGGGTAGTGAACTTATCTCGTGGCCCAGTTTAACACCACTACATGGTACTTTATGTGTCTTGTATAAAAATCAGTTTGTGATTTGTAAACAGGTTTCATTAGTATATTTTAGGCTAAAGTGGGTAGCGAATAGGTGTAGTTGTTAGAGCGTTGGGTATACTACTTCGCGGTAATTGTTCCCAGTATCTGAACTCCCAGTATCTGAACTCCGAGTTCAATTCCTACCGAGGTCAACATTGCCTTTTTTTTTTATCCTTTTGGTTCTTCAATTTCTTGCCGAACAATATGCATAAGTGATTGGTTTATAACGATCAAATGTTCGTGTTGTACATTAGCTCAGCTACTCCATCAAATCGGTGTTCTCTGAACAGGTACACGGTTTACCATACGTTAGTTGTTGAGTTGATCGCAGATCAACGTGAGATAAAAGTTTTGCCCAAGAACATGATGCATCACTCGGTCCAGGAATTGAAACCATGATCTCGCGATCGTGAGTGCAGCATCCTAGCCCTAGCCACGGCCATGTGCATTTAGGTGCGCTGTATATAAATCAATTTAGTTGCTCTGGCAACCATTATCGGTTGGACAGAATTCTTCGCAATATCTGTTCCGACATTCTGAGTTCAAATCACACTGAGATCAACTTAGTTTTCTGTAATTTTAGGGTCGATAAATAAAGAACCGGTCCAATATTGTAGTTCCTTCTTTCATTTCTCTCTCCCCCCTCTCTCTCTCACACACACAAGCCTGCTAGAAATAACAGACAAAACCCTCTCTCTAAATCACTGTCTAACGTTTTATAGACGGACAGAGTATATTAGGGATAATAAAACCAGGTATTCCTAAGAAAATAGGATGGTCATGCTTCGATTGTCTTTTTTAAGACCTGCACAATCAGGGTTGTTCTGGACAAAACAACAACAACAACAAACACTCACACAAAACTCACACACACAACTTCACATTCTAAGATTTGAATGTGTGTGTGTGTGTATAAATATATATATGCATATATATATATATATATATATATATATATATATATATATATATATATATATATATACATATATGTATATATATGTATATATACGTGTATATATATATATGTATATATGTATATATATGTATATATACATATACATATATATACATATGTATACATATATACATATATATATATATGTACATATGTATATGTGTTTGTATATATATATAAACTATACAGTGATAGCAGACCAGTTCTACAGGTAAATCAGACAGAGAGCACGTGAGCTTCTCCATTAACCACGCTATATCTTCACACACACTCGCACATACACACATACAGGCGCGCGAACACAAACACACTCACATAGATATGCACACACATACTCAGATATGCGCACACACTTTTGTCTTTCTCTCTCTCTCTCTGTATTATATACATATATATATAAACATATATACACACACTTCTCTCTCTCTCCTTCTCTGATATGTGTGTGTTTGTGTATGTGTGTATGTTTGTGTATGTGTGTGCTGAGCGTAAAATCGATTTCGTGCACAACCCTCCCCCACATTCTTGCCCGATTTCTTACACTAATCATACACAAATCATATATACCTGTGTCACGTTTGGTGGCTTCTCTTCTTCTAAGATGAATACCTTGGCCCTTAAGATGAATACCTTGGGCTGATATTGACTTGAACTCTCTTTCCTTTATACACGTGCAAATACACACACGCACGCACACACACACATACACACACACACACAAACATATATAGATATATACATATATCTCTAAGTATATACATTTACATGTGTGTGTGTGTATGTATATATATATATATATGTGTATGTGTATCTATATGCGTGTACATACATATGTGTGTGCGTGTTATTTCTTTACTACCCACGAGGGGCTACACACAGAGGGGACAAACAAGGACAGACAAACGGATTAAATCGATTATATCGACCCCAGTGCGTAACTGGTACTTATTTAATCGACCCCGAAAGGATGAAAGGCAAAGTCGACCTCGGCGGAATTTGAACTCAGAACGTAGCGGGCAGACGAAATACCGCTAAGCATTTCGCCCGGTGTGCTAACAGTTCTGCCAGCTCGCCGCTATATCTGTGTGTGTGTGTGTGTGTGTGTGTGTGTGTGT
>NC_068989.1:71243822-71250321 GCF_001194135.2 Octopus bimaculoides | reverse complement strand
ATATACGACGGTCTTCTTTCAATTTCCGTCTACCAAATCCACTCACAAGGCTTTGGTCGGCCCAAGGTGCCACGCAGTAGGACTGAACCCGGAACCATGTGGTTGGTCAGCAAGCTACTTACCACACAGCCACTCCTACACCTTAATTGTATGTATATAATTCATCTTTACGTTCTGAGTTCAAATTCCACCGAGGTTGACTTTGCTTTTCATCCTTTCGGGGTCGATAAATTAAGTACTAATTGAGCACTGGGTTCGATGTAATCGACTAGTCTCCTCTCATAAAATTTCAGGCATTGTGCCTATAATAGAAAGAATTATTATTATTTTTCTTTTCATCTCAAATTTTGCTGGAACTCCTGGAGTCACACATGCCTAGCGGGCTTGCTTCCTGCAGCGTTCGGTACCTTGCCATCTGTTCTTTTCCACTATCTGTTCCCAAGGACCCTGATACTGTTCCCAAAGACCCAACAATAATTGGCATTATTTTTTCGCCTTGCTTATTGATTATTTGTGGGTCAAAGGAGCACGTAACACTAACTATTTAGTAAATATGGTGCATCTTGTCGACTATCACTAAGTCCGGTCTTTTATGCTCTAATACCTGATCTGTTTGGACTGGGAAATCCCAGAGGATTTTGCAGGTCTCCGACTCCACCACTCCCTGCAGTTTGTGCTCATTTTACGTCTTCCCTCTCTCTATTCCCCCATTTTTCAGTTTCCAATGTAGCACTTTCGCTACCTGATCGTGTCGCCACGACTTGGGGTAAGTTTTGGGCAAGCCTAGGACATTCGTTCTTGATATGGGCAATGGTTTCGTCCACTCTATTACAGATGCGGCACAACGGAGACACTTGTTCATTCCTAAGGTTGACCCTCCAATTCGTGGCCAAAGCCTGGTCTTGCGCTGCCAGTAGAGTGCAAAGGTGTCTACAGCAGCACAGAATAACAACAACAACAGAACTAGTAGCGGCAACAATAGTAAATGTAGTTTCTAAAAGCACAATAAACATCATAAGTAATAACAGCAAAAATAGTTATAGTTGTAATAACAACATCTGTAACAACAGCGACCATAGCTACAGTTGCAGCGTCAGCAGTAAGGTAATGACGAAGCCTTTTCGTGATTGTTTGATTTACTTGAAATAGGAGTGCAATATTCCTCAAATCATAACATATCTATTAACATATCTACTACTAAATACCCCACAACAAACATCACTATCATCATAGCAGATGGCTTTTTATGAAAAATGAAACAAAAAACACATTCGACAACGTAGTCTTAATATAGAAAAAAAGACAGGATGATCACGGCTGGAGCGTCTGATTCATTAGGGTTCATTTGGAGCAAAACAACATTGGTTGCAGCATCAACGACTGGAATTTTAACAACATCGACAACAACTACCGTAAGTTACATTTACATTATAAACAAGTGTAGCTACACAGTGGGTCATCTACATGGTCGATCTGCAAACTAGAAATAGCAGCCAAATCGTATCCTATCATCTTAAGTAAAGCACATACACCGAATAATAAAGTCCTTGACATACATGAAGACAAAAAGATGAAATGGTCACGGCTGGAATGTCTTTCATAACATGTCTGTCCGATCAAAGCCGATCTGCGCTTAAACAACAACAACAATAACAACAACAGTGGCAGAAATAGCTGTAACAATAGCAACAAGAACAACAAAGAGCAGCTGCAGCAGAATTTACTACGATAACAGCAGCAAGCCAAACAATGAGGAAACTGCTTGGTCACCTTGTTTCTAGAAAGAGTAGCGAAATCTTCCTCAAACCAAACTACGGTCTTTCAAAAAAAAAAAAAAAAAGGAAGGACAAAAGTATCGATAATTCTTTTTTTTTTATATTACACATAATAAGCACTATCACAATCACCATCACTATCATCATCATCATCAGCTGTAGGGCCATCCTCCTTCTTTTCATTAAGTACCACCACCACCGCCGCCATCATCACCGCCACCAACAACCACCATCATCATCATCATCGCCGCCGCCACCACCACCACCACTATTACCATTACCATCACCATCAGCAGCAGCACCACCAACCATCGTCGCCACCACCACCATCATCATCGACACTATCCTCTTTTTCTTGTAGCATTGTCGTCATTGTGGTGGTCGTCATCATCATCATCATCATCATCATCATCATCATCATCATTATTATCATCACTGTCACTATTATTAACTGTTGCAAGAACAGAAGCAACAACGGCAGTAGCAATATCAGCAGCGTTCGCAACGATAGCTGTTTTCACAGCAACAACAGTAGCAACATCGAAAGGATCCACTGTCTTAATCGCAACAACAGAAAATAGCAATGAAATCAGTATCAACAACAATAGCAACAACAACAACGACAGCTGCAGTAACAAAATAGCAACAGTAGTAGCAACAGCGTTAGCAGCAGCAGAAACCACAACAGCAACAGCAACAACAGATGTTAGCAACAACGAGAGCAACAACAGTAACAACAATAATAAAAACAACAGCAGTAGCAGCAACGTTAGCATCGGCAATAGCAAGAACGGCAACAATTAGCAACGTTAGCAATAACTGTAGCAACAGCGGTGACAATACCAGTAACAGCAACAGTAGAAGCAGAAATATCTACAACAGAAAGAGTAAGAACAACAACAACAACAACAACACTAATAATCCTTTCTACCATAGGCACAAGGCCTGAAATTTTGAGGGAGGGGACTAATCTCTTACATCGACTTCCTGAGAGGATGAAAAGTAAAGTCGACCTCAGCAGAATTCGAACCCAGAATTACTTAGAGCGGCGAGCTGGCAGAAACGTTAGCACGCCGGGCGAAATGCTTAGCGGTATTTCGTCTGCCCTTATGTTCTGAGTTCAAATTCCGCCGAGGTCGACTTTGCCTTTCATCCATTCGGGGTCGATAAATTAAGTACCAGTTACGCACTGGGGTCGATGTAATCGACTTAATCCCTTTGTCTGTCCTTGTTTGTCCCCTCTATGTTTAGCCCCTTGTGGGCAATAAAAAAATAAGAATTCGAACCCAGAACATACAGGTGGATTAACCAACAACAATAATAAATTTTAATGTAGGCAAAAGGCCAGCGATTTAGGAAGGGTATTAGTCGATACCATTGGAGCCAGTACTGGATTGGTACTTTATTTTATCGATCCTGAAAGGATGAAATGTAAAGTTGCTTCGGTGGGATTTGAACTTAGAACGTCGACGGTGGGAACAAATACTGCAAAGTATAAAATCAGTCACTCTAACAATTCTGTCAATTCATCGCCCTAAGCTGCAGAAGCAATAGCAACAATAGCAAAAGCAAAAGCAACAGCAGCTCTAGCGTTAGCAACAACAACACTAAAACAATATGAACAAGAATCTTAGCCGTCACTCGCAAGCGAGAATGAGTTGGTGGCTTGTCCTGTGCTTTCACTAATTGTCTTAGTGCCTGTGTACTTGTGGTAAAAAAAAGGTAAAGTTACATTCTCGAGTCATTCCCGGTTTCATGGCGTATAAATTCCCCACTTGGACGGGACGCCGGTCCGTCGTAGAATTACTCATGTCTGCCAGCTGAGTGGACTGGAGCAACGTGAAATGAAGTGCTTTGCTCAAGAACACAACGCGTCGCCCGGTTCAGGAATCGAAACCACAGTCTCATGATCATGAGTGGAACACTCTAACCACTAAGTCACGCCATTCCACCTGTGTAGTTGTGAATAGACATGGGAACACGGCCGGCTCTCTAACCTTTGACATGGGGGAACATCGAAGGTGTGACATCTGGGAAGGTGAGAGAGGGCTGAACCAGCACTAAGGCTGCTACTCATTTTCAGTTGAGTAGACTGAAACAACGTGAAATAATGAGCTTTGCTCAAAAGCACAACGCACCTCCCATACCATGCCCATGAATCGAACCCACGGCTTTATGATCATGAGCCGAACTCCCACTCACCTTAATAACAATAAAGGCAGTAATAATTAGCAGCAACAATGAAGCATCAGCTGTAGCTGCAATTAACAACAGCAACAAGGTGGGCGATAGATTTAACCCGTCCCTTCGGTTTGACACCATTATCCGGCACCTTGGGTAACTTTAGCGATTGTTGATCTGATGTAAGCATTTGTGTCGGGCCTCCTGTTTCACGATACCTTCTTCATTCTTTTCTACCAGTCTCAGGGTTATGGGCGCTGTTTTTCCTTCCCGATTAAAATATAAAACAGCACAAAACAAATTCTAACATTAGCATTAACACCCATATGCTATAATCGCAAGCATGGCGATGTGGTTAAGAGGCTCGCTTTCCAACCGCGCGGTTTCTAGTTCTGGCCAACTGTGTGACATCTTGGGCCAGTGTCTTCTACTGTAGTCCCGAGCCGACCAACGCATTGTAAGTGAATTTGGTAGACACGTTAGCAAGTCGGGCGAAATGCTTAGCGGTATTTCGTCTGCTGCTACGTTCTGAGTTCAAATTCCGCCGAGGTCGACTTTACCTTTCATCCTTTCGGGGTCGATTAAATAAGTACCAGTTACGCACTGGGGTCGATGTAATCGACTTAATCCCTTTGTCTGTCCTTGTTTGTCCCCTCTATGTTTAGCCCCTTATGGGCAATAAAGAAATAAGAAACTGTGTGGAAGCCCGTCGTACACATACACATACACACATGTTTAACAACTGATGTTGGTTTGTTTACGTTGCAGTAACTTAGCGGTGCAGCAAATTGACGGATAGAATAAGTACCAGGCTTAAAAAGAAATTATGCACTGGGGTCGATTTGTTCAACTAAAACCCTTCCAAGTGGTGCTCCTGTATAGCCGCTGCCCAATGACTGAAGCAAGTTAGGATAAAACAAGATATGATTGCGTGAATATTGTTAGATATAGCAGCCAAACTCCCTCAATGCACATTCTGCTGTTTTGATCATAAGAGTGTTCAGTCCTTTCGCATATTACTGAAAAAGTAATACAAGAGGGTGCTGAAAAGTTCCTGTCTTTGGGTAAAAGAAAATATAAGAGGATCAGTTAATTATGATTTTATTCAACATATACCCCTCTCAGATTCACACATTTATTGTATTGGTCCTTCGGTTTTCTTAAGCCCTGTAAAAGAGCTCGGAAGGTTGGGCCTCCAAGTAGGCCCTTCATGTTAGCCTTAAAGCCAGGAACTTTTCAATACCCTCTCGTATGAGCCGTAGATGCTACAACAAAAATGCACCGCAGCAGTAATTCGTGCAGCAGCAATAAAAGTAAAAAGACGACTGCAGCAAAGCAGATTGTAACGTCAACAGCACGCAGTAACGAGTGCAGCAGAAACTGCATCAGCAACAATTATGACAGCAGCAGTAATTTGTGCAACAGCAATAAGAACAGGAGAAACTGCTGCAACAGGATGAACTCCAGCAGCAGCAGCAGCAGCAGCGGCAGCGGCAGCGGCAGCAGCAGCGGCAGCAGCAGCAGCAGTAACGTCGACGGTGGCGGCAGCAGTAATATAGGCAACAGCAGCAACAGCAGCAGCATCAGAAGCAGCAACAAGTGGACTTGCTAATGTGACTACAGCAGCAATAATTGTAGCAACAGCAGCAGCAATTTGTGCAGCAGCGTTAAGGGTAGGAAAGAAGTACTGCAACCAGCGCATCAGTAACAACATCAGAAACAGTAATATTAACTGTTGTAGCGACAATGGCATGTGTAGCGGTAAGATGCGCAACAGGAAGAACAGCAGCAGTAATGGTGATGATAGTAGCAGTAAGTACGAAGGAAATCGCTGCAACAAGACTAACTGTAGCAGCATCAGCAACAGTATCGTCAACGGTTGCAGAAGCAGTAAAATAAGCAACAATAATAAGTGCAGCATCAACAGCAGCAGCAGCAACAGTAATATAAGCAACAGCAGCAACAACAGCAGTAATATAGGAAACATCAGCAACAACACCAACAAGTGCAGCATCAACAGCAGCAATAACAGCAGTAATATAAGCAACATCAGCAATATGTGCAGCAGCAACATGTGCAGCGTCAACAACAGCAGCAACAACAACAACAACATAAGCAACAGCAGCAACAACAGCAGTAAGATAGGCGACAGCACTAACAAGTGCAGCAGGAAGAGCAGCAGCAATAACAGGCAGTAATATAAGCAACAGCAGCAACAACAGCAGTAATATAGGAAACAGCAGCAACAACACCAACAAGTGCAGCAGGAAGAACAGCAGCATCAACAGCAGCAGTAATATAGACAACATCAGCAACAACACCAACAAGTGCAGTATCAACAGCAGCAATAACAGCAGTAATATAAGCAGCAGCAGCAGCAACATGTGCAGAAAGAACAGCAGTAATATAGGCAACAGCAGCAACATGTGCAGCACCAACATACGCAGCGTCAACAGCAGCAGCAACAACAGTAATATAAACACCAGCAGCAACAACAGCAGTAATATAGGCAACATCAGCAACAACACCAACAAGTGCAGCAT
>NC_068989.1:71241960-71243722 GCF_001194135.2 Octopus bimaculoides | reverse complement strand
CCAACAAGTGCAGCATCAACAGCAGCAATAACAGCAGTAATATAAGCAACGGCAGCAACATGTGCAGCGTCAGCAGCAGCAACATGTGCAGCGTCAACAGCAGCAACATGTGCATCAACAACAGCAACATCAACAGCATCAACAACTGCAACAGTAGCAGTAACATAGGAAACAGCAGAAACATGTGCAGCAAGAACAGCAGTAATATAGGCAACAGCAGCAACAAACGCAGCAACACGCGGAGCAGAAACTACAGCAGCAATGTAGGCAACATCAGCAACGTCTGCAACAGCAACTACAGCAGTAACGTAGGAAACAGCAGCAACACGCGGAACGGAAACTGCTTCAGTGATACAGCAACGTTCATAGGTGACAGCAGCAATAATTGCAGGATCAGCAACAGTAACGGAAATAATGACACGTGCATCAGCAGCAACAATTGCAAATGATATCAACAGCACAGCAGCAACATCAGTAGCAATTGCGACAGCATCACTAGCAACATCAGCAGCAACTGCGACAGCAAGACTAGCAACCAGAATAACGAGGAAGCAAGTCCAACGAGAGCCCCTGTATGTGATCCTTCGATCTTCCCGAAATAGCAGCCACTTCTTCCTCTTATCGAACTCTATCAGCCAATGGGCAGTCTTTAAAAACAAAATGAAAATATGCATTTCTTACAATATCAATAGTCCAAGCTATATCAAGAAGATACGATGGTGGAGCGATCAGAGCTAACCTGAAATTAAACAATAACAACAATAACAACAGAAGCGGTATTAACAGCAGCCATTAATAATTACTATGAAATGCTAATAAACAAATATGAGAGAGCCTGAGGCGGCGATCTGGCAGAAACGTTAGCACGCCGGGCGAAATGCTTAGCAATATTTCGTCTGTCGTTTCGTTCTGAGTTCAAATTCCGCTGAGGTCGACTTTGCCTTTCATCCATTCGGAGTCGATTAAGTAAGTACCAGTTACGCACTGGGGTTGATGTAATCGACTTAATCCCTTTGTCTGTCCTTGTTTGTCCCCACCTATGTTTAGACCCTTGTGGGCAATAAACAAATAAGAAACGTTAGCACGCCGGGCGAAATGCTTAGCGGTGTTTCGTCTGTCGTTACGTTCTAAGTTCAAATTCCACCGAGGTCAATTTTGCCTTTCATCCTTTCGGGGTCGATAAATTAAGTACCATTTGCGTACTGGGGTCGATCTGATCGACTGGCCTCCCGCCCCAAAAATTTCGGGCCTTGTGCCTAGAGTAGAAAAGAATATGAGAAAGCCTGGTAGAAATAGCAGCCAAATCTCCATCTAATCGCACAATTCCGCCTTTAAAATATATATAGTAGCACTTGTTGGTTAATGTAGTCCTAGGTAAACATTGTTTCTGAAACATTAAAAACTCGACGGCCTTGGAGATGGAATATCTTTCATTGCAGATCGTCTCCCGGATCAGATATAATAGTCTGAAGTTAAACATCATCACCATCATCATCAGCAGCAGCAGCAGCCGCAGCAGTGACTGGAGGAGCAACTAAATAACAGCAACGGTAGCAGCTGCAACAGCAGCAGCAATAGTAGCAGCACCACTAGTTGCTGCAACTATAGCAACTGTTGCAGCAACTATAGTTAGTGTCACCAACACTGGTGCCGCTGCCGCCATCATTGCTTTGTATCGCCGTCACCACCGCCTCCGCTACCACTTCCACCACCATTACCACCATTACCACCATTACCACCATCAACACCACCATCAACACCA
>NC_068989.1:71238484-71241472 GCF_001194135.2 Octopus bimaculoides | reverse complement strand
ATCAACAACAATAACGGCAGCAGCAGCAGATTTTTATGAATTTATGAATTAATTTCACCACTGCTTTATAAACAAAACTACTGTTGCTGCTGCTGTTGCTGTTGGTTTTGTTGATAATGCTCCTGCTTCTCTTCCTGATGGTATTGCTGTTGCTGCAGATTTGCATACTGATAATGCTGCTGTTGCAACTGGTGTTGCTACTGTTGCTGCTGTTGATGTTACTGCACGAGCGCGTCCTCTCCCCTACCCAGCATCACCATCATTTAATGCTATACTACTACTACTACTACCACTACTACTACTACTACTGCTACTACTGCTACTGCTGCTGCTACTGCTGCTGCTATTTACAACCACTACCACTACAACCAGTACCACTACAACCACTACCACTACAACCACTACCACTACAACAACCAGCACAACTTCTGCCATCACCACCACCACATCAACAACGATAACAGAAACAATTACTACTACTACTACTACTACTACTACTACTACTACTACTACTACTACTACTACTACTGCTGCTGCTGCTGATGATGATGATGATGCTGCTGCTGCTACTACTACTACTACTACTACCGTCAGCACAATGATAACAGGAACTATAACAACAACTACTACTACTACTGCTACTACTACTACTACTACTACTACTACTACAACTACTACTACTACTACTACTACTACTATTGTGGATTAATATCAATGTCTTTCCATTGTCAGCGATTGAAATGATTGACGAAGAGACTATTTAACATATAAACTCTAATTGACGTAATGAGAATATATTACTGGTACCAAGACGGTATTGTATTACTGGTACCAAGACGGTATTGTATTACTGGTACCAAGACGCTATTGTATTACTGGTACTGCGGCTACTGGTGGTGGAAGCATGACCGGTAGAAAGCCAATAGCTCGGGGCGCAGATGTTTTAATTTTGCTCGCTGTGTGTCGAGTTCAAGCTATATCGATGGTTTTGAAAATTTCCTTTCGTCTTTCGTAGGCACGAAACATTTAAGTACCAGTCATATATTCGGGGAGATATAAAACAAGGTTCTCAGTTGTTACAATGAATACATCAATAGCTATTTGATTTGCATTTGTGTGTACATGCATGTGTATAAATATACACGCATGCATACATATCTATCTATCTATCTATCTATCTATCTATCTATCTATCTATCTATCTATCTGTCTGTCTGTCTGTCTATCTATCTATCTATCTATCTATCTATCTATCTATCCGTCTGTCTGTCTGTATGTCTGTCTGTCTATCTATCTATCTATCTATCTATCTATCTATCTATCTGTCTGTCTGACTGTCTGCCTGCTTGTCTGTCTGCCTTTCTCTCTCTCACTCTATATATACAGAGAGAGAGAGTGAGAGAAAGAGAGAGTGTGTGTATGTGTGTGAATGTGTGTGTGAGCGTGTGTGTGGGTGTGAGCGTGTATGTGTGTAAGCGTGTGTGGGGGGGAGGCATTAGGCATAATCTATGAGAACATACACCAAACAAAATGTCACCTCCTTCAGCTGTCTACCTAAGGCTTTTCATAGTTTCGACACTTTTAAGACGATACCACTGAGCATATGTGAATAATAGTGGAAAGATGGGAAATCTATGCAGTCGCTGGGCATACTGAAAGGGGAAAGAAAGCTAATAGATCAGGACAGATGAACGAAGAAATCAGAAGGAGACAAGAAAGAAAGCGGAAGAGAGAGACAATAGACAAGTGACAAAGAAATAAAGAGTAAGGGACGGAATGAAAATGAGACAGCAGTAGCAACAGATAGTTTTACTAGTCACTACTCTCAACTGTTTTCTTATTCTATGTTATCAACTATGAAAGGATAAAAAGTTAATGGTGACCTCGGCAGGATTTGAACTAAGATTGACGTAGTGATCGATAAAAATTAATGCACAATATTTGTTCCACGTTCTGACAAAACTGTCGCTTTATTCAGAATCAGCTCTGTTGATGATACCATGTCACATGTTTATCATCATCAAGCTGCAATCGTTGTTACTGCTAAAGATCACCTCCTCTTATATTATCAAGGCAGTTTCAAGCTTTTGACAGTCAAACAGCTAAAGCCAGATTCAACAAGATAAAATACAATAAAATATATATTAACTTTCTTCCAGAGATATGGAAACTTCTAGCAATTTTTGTATTTTACTATGAATTTTGTTTGTCGGATTTGAATCTCGCTTTCGCTGCTTCCTCATTTTGAAACTCAATGAGACCCTACTTCCAAGAGTTTATTGTCAACATCAGCTGCTTTTTGCTTCAAATGGATCTACAACCCAACCTGGAATATTCACCTCTAACAAATCTCTATTCATATTTCATTTGAAATACAAATGTTTCACTATATATATATATTGGTCTTTCGAGAATGATATTTCATGTGTTATATGTTGAAAGCTTTCGTGCTTGTGAAAATGTATTCTCTAAATGAGAGTAGTACGTGCTTGCTGTGGAATTTATTTCGATAGGGCAACTATGTAACTATGTAACTCTTCGTCACTTTTTCCATCAAATTCGCTCGATATTGATAAGTTGCTCAAAGGGATTTGATTCGGTACTTTCCCATTAATAAACTTGAAATCAAAACATACACCATTGGCAAAATTCTCGTCCTTCTACCTATCTTCTTATTTCTTTATTGCCCACGAGGAGCTAAACATAGAGGGGACTAACAAGGACAGACAAAGGGATTAAGTTGATTATATCGACCCCAGTGCGTAACTGGTACTTATTTAATCGACCCCGAAAGGATGAAAGGCAAAGTCGACCTCGGCGGAATTTGAACTCAGAACGTAACGGCAGACGAAATACCGCTAAGCATTTCGCCCGGTGTGCTAACGTTTCTGCCAGCTCGCCGTCCTTCTCCCTATCTTCTGTTTTATTTCCACTCTCCTCCCCTTTTCTCTTTCTCTTTTCCTTCTTGTCGCCACCAATGACACCTAC
>NC_068989.1:71236388-71237639 GCF_001194135.2 Octopus bimaculoides | reverse complement strand
ATATATGTGTGTGTGTGTGTGTGTGTGTGTGTGTGTGTGTGTGTGTGTGTATGTATATATGTATGTATGTATGTATGTATGCATGTATGTATGCATGTATGTATGTGTCTGTGTTTTTCGCCCCACCATTTCTTTACGTCTCCGTAACTTAGCGGTTCGGTAAAAGGTAGGGATAGAATAAGTACTAGTCTTACAAAGAATAAGCCTTGGGTTGATTTGTTCGATTAAAGGCGGTGCTCCAGTATGACCGCAGCCAAATGACTGAAACAAGTAACAGAAAAAAAAACAAGAATAAATACATGCCCACATATATTTATATAGTTTCGTCTGTCATATTTATGTCAAATTTCTCTCTGCTTATTTACAACGCGGTTTATTGTCCTTTCAAACTTTGATCCCTCGAGTGATATTTCTCATCGTGTTACATACTACTATTATCCGTTAACATGGTTGCTGTGAAGTTTATTCCGATTCGGTGACCTGCTGAACTTTGTGACCCTTACGTAACAAGAACGATTATTACTAAAACTATTTCGGATGACCAAATTAAATTAGTAATCGACTTAGTTGTATTGGGTTTTATGAGCAATTAAATTTATTATATTAACTAATGCCTTTTCACGAAATATGATACGACAGTCAAAATATATTCAAACAAAAGAAAACGGACACAGATCACCAACTGAAAAAGCCGTTAATGTTAAATGTTAAACCCAGGGGCAGTGAAAATTGTGAGGCATTCAGTTATATTATGTTAGAGAATATTCTACATTTTTTTTCAGTAATTTGTGACTTCCCGGTGAATACATACATACATGCGTACATACATACATACATACATACATACAAGCATGTATATACATGTATATATATATATATTATTTTATTTGTTTCAGTCATTTGACTGCAGCCATGCTGGAGCATCACCTTTAGTCAAAAAATCGACCCCAGGACTTATTCTTTGTAAGCCGAGTACTTATTCTATCATTCGTTTTTGCCGAAGTGATGGGGGGACAAACACAGACACAAATACACTCACAGAGACACACGCACACACATATATACAACGGGCTTCTTTCAGTTTCCGTCTCCCAAATCCACTCACAAGGCTTTGATCGGCCTGAGGCTATAGTAGAAGACACTTGCCCAAAGCGCCACGCAGTGGGACTGAACCCGGAATCATGTGGTTGGGAAGCAAGCTACTTACCACACAGCCACTCCTGCGTCTATATACATGTGTTTATTATATTT
>NC_068989.1:71230920-71235472 GCF_001194135.2 Octopus bimaculoides | reverse complement strand
ACGACGACGGTTCCAGTTGATCCGATCATCGGAACAGCCTGCTCGTGAAATTAACGTGCAAGTGGCTGAGCACTCCACAGACACGTATACCCTTAACGTAGTTCTCGGGGAGATTCAGCGTGACACAGAGTATGACAAGCCTGGCCCTTTGAAATACAGGTATAATAGAAACAAGAAGAAAGAGTGAGAGAAAGTTGTGGTGAAAGAGTACAGCAGGGTTCGCCACAACCCCCTGCCGGAGTTTTAGGTGTTTTCGCTCAATAAATACTCACAACACACGGTCTGGGAATCGAAACCGCGATTCTACGACCGCGAGTCCGCTGTCCTAACCACGGGGCCATTGCACCTGCACAGTGTGTAAATATATATACACAGGTAATCCCCACAAAAATGTATAAGCACATTGAATGATTATAAAGTCAATGTTTATTAAAATATACTTCATTTTGAAAATTTAATGGAATCTACAGAGAGAATTAAAATTTTTATGAATGCCTGTTTTCAAACTAATGACCGTTCTCGCCCGGCGCTGCCCATAATGCGAAGCAATGAAATAGCAAACACCGAGAAACACTTTGATCTGTATTTGTACGCATTTTCATTCAATGGCTGCCCTCAGTTCGTTGAGTGTTGCCGACAGTAGTATTATTCCTTTCAGGGGACTGTCACATTAAGATGACAGCATACAACTAAGACGATGATGATAAAAATAATGAAGGTAATGACTGCACAGCAAAGAAGATTTAAATCTCTTCAGGTGACGCCTCTTTTTCGAGTGTTTTAGGGGATGTCGTATCTTCATGCAATGCTTTCTTGGTGGGCTTGAGGAATATTGTGATGAGAAGTTGCTGTCATTGTTTCTTCATGGTGGTGAGGAGAGTTTTATATGTCTGCATGGCAGCATCAATGGCATTTTCAAATTGGAAAGACCGAACCATATAGGGATCCCATGCTTCCGCCTTCTCTTGCAATTCCTTTGCTGTCCTTAAAAATCGGACACACGTTCTATTTTCAGACCCACCTCATCCTCCTCGTCCTCGGGATCTGGCGCTTCCTCCTCCTCTTTGCTGGCAGACTTAGTTAACTCCAACAAATCTTCGTCTCTCAGGGTTTTCAGAGTGAACATCGATGAGATTGTTGACCTCCTCTTGCGTGATGTCGTTAAAACCTTCGCCTCCAAGTACCTTTGCCAGTTTCACCACATTGTTGACAGCCATGTGCTGAATATCTTCAAGAGAAAAGCCCTCGTAGTCTTGGACACACTCTGGCTACACCTTTTCCAGCATGCGTTGAGGGTTTCTTTTTTCATGTCTTTAAGGGCAACGTGGATGACTGGCAGGTACGTTGCGATCGTGAAGTTACCCCAGTACTACTTTAACTTGAAATTCTCGTCCGAATCTATTGCATCCACAAGATGTTGGAGAGAGTTTCGAGTGTAAAGTGCCTTGAAGGCACGGATCACGCCTTGATCCATAGGTTGGATGAGGGAGGTGGTGTTAGCAGGGAGGAACCCGAATTGGACTCCTTCGTGATTCAAATCCAAAGAGTGACCACCAGCATTATCCATAATAAGCAACACCTTGAATTCCATGCATACATTTTGGATGTATTCATTGGCTTGAGGGAGGAAGCATTGGTGGAACCAATTCAAAGTTAGACTTCTGGTAATCCAGGCCTTGTAGTTGTGCATCCAGTGGACAGGCAGCAGGTTTTTATTCTTATTTTTGAAGACCCTCGGGTTCGCGGACTTGTAGATAAGTCCCTATTTCATCATGAAGCCAGCAGCATTGCCACACATAATTAGTATCACACTATCCTTCCATGCCTTAAATCGTGGGGCTCTGGCATCGTCCTTCATGATGTACGTTCTGGAAAGCATTTTCCAGAACAAGCCAGTCTCGTTCATACTGAAAACCTGTTCCGGGTGTATCCTTTATCCTCGATGATCTCCTTGAAGGTCTCAAGGTACTTCTCGGCGGCTTCTTTGTCGGCTGATGCTGTCTCTCCATGCAGGGAAACACACTTTATTTTAAACCGTTTCTGGAAACAGCCAAACTATCCGTTGCTGGCTTGAAAATCTTTGGGCTCCGGTGCTGTCAATAGTCTTGGTTGCGGTTCTTCGATGCCTTCTCCTCCGTCTCCCCTGTCAACAGACAGAATGACAAGCAGATAGATAGATAGATAGATAGATAGATAGATAGATAGATAGATAGATAGATAGATAGATAGATAGATAGATGGGAACACGTTATTCAATTTGTTCTTCCGTTGTTAACACGGCAGAGTATTTGATTGAGAGAAACTTTACTACTTTTCGCAAGTGGGACAACTACAGAGAGGATTCGTCATCGCATCGACATTTCTTTGCGTTGTTTTAGTAGCATATTTACTGTTGGTCGCCTCGGTTCACCTAATTAGAGAATAGGAGCCATATTAACAGGAAGTGTTACACCTCAGACAAAATGGCGCCCAATACACGAGGCAATTCTTCTCTTATTCATTTAAGAGTAACCTTATCAAATATAATTAAATAAACACCAGCTTAGTTTGTGAGTAATTTCAATAAAATATGCAATGATTTGTTCTCAGACACCATCTTGTAATGTTTTGTTGAATCAATTATCAATAATAGATTAAAGGTGATTGAAAAGTGAAAAGATTAATAATTAATATTTAAGTGGTGCACCGTTACCAGCTTCAAAATACTTACACATAATACACATGTTATTTGAGCATGTCTGTGTGTATCTATCTAGCTATCTATCTATCTATCTATCTATCTATCTATCTATCTATCTATCCATCTATCCATCTATCTATCTATCTATCTATCTATCTATCTATCTATCTATCTATCTATCTATCTATCTGTGTGTGTATGTATGTATATATAATAAATAGTATATATATATGTATATATGTGTGTGTATATATAAATATATATATGTATATATATATACATAAATATATGTATGTATATATGTATATATATATATGTATGTGTGTATATATACACACACACACGTACACGCGCGCACACACACAAACACACATATACACACATACATATATATATACATATATATATATATTTGTGTAATATATGGATTGATAGAATCGTGTGGCTAGTAGTCCACGTAGTAACCTAGTACAGGGGGATATAATGCAGAGTTCCATGCAGTTGAAAATTTAGGTGATCCGATCGATGAGATTATTTTATGAGGAGTATATAATCCATAAAAAAATCAGGAGGTATGAGAGGTGAATATATTCATTTAACCATTTGTCATTCTTAGGCTTACGGCCGTTTCGCAGCCTACATGTAATAATAATTACAGTGTATAATAAACTATGTTTAAATGTCTGCACTAAAGTTTAATGCGTAGCATACACATTAGTGCAGACAATAACTACTGTATATTCACAAATCAATGCAGATAAAGAAAGCTAGCTCATCAGATCATCAGAACAATATGGTTATACTGATGGTTCAATTCTAAGTATACATAAAAAATTATCTTTATACATACAATGTATGGAAGACCGAGGCTAGATAAAATTAGCTTAGTGTGGTCAGTAGAAATAAAGATATGTTCTTTCACATCAATTAAGTTGCTGGATCTAAGTTCAGGGAATTCACTATCCTTAATGTTAACAAAAAATAGGAAGGGATAAGGAAAAGAAGTAAAGTAGTCTTAGTAAATATTAAAAAAAAACTTTTTTTTAAAATAAGTAGTAATTGTATTCTTTACCTCGAAGAAAACGAAAAATGTCTTTACTAGCGAATTCTTTTTGAAGATATAACTTTTTTAACGATCTTGCATAACGGGAGCAGAACCGTTAGATTGAAATGGTCCTTTTTTTTTTTTTTGTAAGCGTTGATGTATAAAATACAAACACAAAACAGCACTGCTAAATAAACATGTTAACATGAACATGAGAAGCTTCTTTCATTTTTCATGATAAAGTGCGTACGACAATTTCTTACTTCTCATCCCCAGTATGTTTTCGGAATCAATTCTCGAGGTTTTCTCGTAAAAAAAAACTCCTTTATATGATAAACTTCTTACTCATTCTCTCAGCAAGTACAAGTCCAATGCCATGAACTTCCATAACAACGGTTAGCGACTGAATTCAACGATGGGGAAAAGTATGCGCATACATACTTTCATAAAGTAGTAATTAATTCGATTTTTGTAGAAGTGATTTTTAAGCCTAGTGCCAACATTGTTGATGGAATTAGCTCCTTGATTGTTTCAGAAAGATCAAGTTCTGTTCTCTCCAACGCCAACTTGAGCGCTGTTAATTCCTTCTTCTATCAGGCCACTATTTATTGTTTTGTTTTGTTTTTATTGATCTCTTGGATGCTTCAATTCGCTCTCTCTCTCCCTCTTTCTCTCTCACACACATACACACACATGAACACACGCAAAAACACACACACCATACACACATACATATATAGTACATACATAGTACATACATACATACACACACACTCATACACACACACACACACACACACACACACACACACACACACACACACACA
>NC_068989.1:71228124-71230662 GCF_001194135.2 Octopus bimaculoides | reverse complement strand
ACACACACGTACATGCATACATAAACAGACACACGTGCATGTGTGTGCGCGCACGTGTAAAATTTAAAAACGTTATTATTTTAAAGCAAAATAAAGATTAAAATATCATTTACTGATGCAGAGAAAGGGGAGTCATTAATATAAATGACTGGCAGAAATGTTAGCACGCCGGTCGAAATGCTTAACGGTATTTCGTCTGCCGTTACGTTCTGAGTTCAAATTCCGCCGAGGTCGACTTTGGCTTTCATCCTTTCGGGGTCGATAAATTAAGTACCAGTTACGCACTGGAGTCGATGTAATTGACTTAATCCTTTTGTCTGTCCTTGTTTGTCCCCTCTATGTTTAGCCCCTTGTGGGCAATAAAGAAATAATAAATTTATAAAAGCATACTTATACGTATATTTACTCACATACATGTGTGTATACACATACATACACACACGCATAAATATATAAAAAAAAATTAGGTTGGCTACTAGCATGGTTTCACCTTTTTGGCACAGGACCAGTAGTTTTTCGGGGGAAGGGAAGTCGATTAGATCGACTCCAGTTACTTATTTTATCGACCCCGAAAGGATGAAAAGCAAATTCTACCTCGGCAGAATTTGAACTCTGAAATGTAAGAGCCAGAAGGAACGCCGTTAAGCATTTTGTCTGGGGTGGTAATGATTCTGTCAGCTCACCACCTTAGGCTAACTACTAATATGCTAGCTTAAATTATGATTACTCTGTAAGCAGATGATCTATTTAATGGACTGGAAGAAAATAAGTACGTGTTCGACAGGGAGCAGTCAACAGTGAAACGATTCGTCACTGTGAGATTTTATAAATAACTAAATTTACTCCGGTTTTCTTGATTTACATTGTGTAGTACATAAAAGTACACATATGCATATATTATACAAGCATGGAACAGCCACAAACAGTACTTGGAGTTTCATGGCAAGCCTCGGATAAGATGTTATCCGATTGAAAGGACCGGATAACTACAAAGTCATATTTGTATATGATTAATATATTCTCTATTTCAATGATATTAACGAGTACTTCTTTTGTTACTACACACGTTATGTACATGTGTGTGTGTATTTCAAATGTGTGTGTGCGCGTGCACGTATACACACACACACACACACATTTGAAAATTACTTAATACAGTTTTTAAATATAAAGGAGATTTTTTTAAAATTATTGTTTTTAAAAATAAGTTGTAACATCTTTTATCAGGATCTTACTAAACTTTTTGGAAGAAGTTTTCTTTTCCTAGAATATGCAAGCGCTTTCGATTAAGCTTTTCAAACACACGTGCTCTTGGTTAACGTATGAAAGAGGAAGTATATACACCATATACCTATACAGTGTATATACGACATATATATGTAAATATTCGATGTATATATTATGTATATTCGATATTCATATGCGCGCGCGCGTTTGTGAGTACGTGTGTCTGTGAGTGTGCGTGCGTGCATGCGAGCCAAAATGGTTGGCGTTTAATCCGAAAGAAAAGTTGTAATAAAAAAGAAAAAGGAAAAGGACCAAAGCTAAGAATGAACAATAAATCTGCATCAAGTGTTGTAATAAACTGATCGACTAGCAAGGAATAGTTCCTTCGCTTGTAAATGGTAAATCGCTCATTCTGATTTTCTAAATTGTTTCGTTGTTGAAGCCATCAGTCGACAATGGAAATATTAAATCGAGAAGGATCAACTATACCACCAGCTAACAGCACCACGGAATTGGTAATCAATCAATGTCAGGTGTCTTTTATGTATTTACATTCATTTATTTATCTGTCTGTTTGTTTATTTGTTTTGTTGAGTTAGTTAATGCTGTTTGCTAGTCAAAGAGTCAGTTATTCGGTTTCGTTTGCGATAATGAGTGGACAGTGAATTTGAGCGTGTTGTGTTTGTGAGCGTGATGATGATGGTGGTTATGACAATGATATACATATATGGCGTGGCTGTGTGGTAAGAAGCTTGCTTCCCAACCTCATGATCCCGGGATCAGTCCCACTGCGTGGCACCTTGGGGAACTGTCTTCCACTATAGCCTCGGTCCGATCAAATCCTTGTGAGTGGATTTGGTAGATGAAACTGAAAGAAGCCTGTCGTGTGAGTGTCTGTATGTGTGAGTGAGTGTGTTGTCCCCAGCACCACCACTTGACAACGGTGTTGGTGTCTTTACGTCTCCGTAACTTAGCGGTTCGAGAAAAAAGCCGATAGAATAAGTACCAAGGTTTAATAAAAAAAAATAAGCACTGAAGTCGATTCATTCGACTAAAAATTCTTCAATGCGATGCCCCAGCATGGCCGTAGTCTTATGACTGAAACAAATAAAAAGATAAAAATATAAATATATATATATATATATATATATATATATATATACGCATGCTGATATATAACCAACGTTGGACTCCTCATTCTTATAATCACCGAACCTGGAGCTTAACTATAGTCTGTCCATAGCACTTACTCAGCATTACCTGACACCTTTGGGTCTTCTTGACACCATTCCTCTCATACCTATATGTATA
>NC_068989.1:71224555-71226934 GCF_001194135.2 Octopus bimaculoides | reverse complement strand
GACTGAAACAAGTAAAAGAGTAAAAGAAAAGAATATATATATGCGCGCGCACACACACACACACACACACACACACACACACACACACATACATACATATGTATATATTGTTAAATATTGTTATAAATTGGGCAGGTATATTTCCTCCAGCGAGGGCTTCGAAATCCACGAGCGGCATCCAACAATGGTGAATCTACCTGTAAATTTTGAAAATGGCCGGCGCGTATATTTCGCAGAAGACAATGCTCGAAACGTAGTTCTGAATCCACCAGAAACCACTTTGACAGCTTTCTTCAAGTTATGGCAATGTGATCTGTTTTCCTGAACACTGTTGTATGTTGAGGTTCCCGTGTACTATACCTGGGCACACAATAGATGGAACAGACTCATCGCAAACAAGGAGCACGCGTTGAAGGCTGGGAAAAACAAGCTGTCTTCAGAAGTGGTGCCATCGGGCTGATGTTCACTGTGCACCCTAATCAGCAGGAGTGCTTCTTTCTGCGTTTACTGCTGCACACTGTCAGACCTTTGAAAACACAATGGGTAAGTCTGCATGACCTACAGAGAAACCTGCGCCAAACATGGAGTACTTGAGGGCGATGCTCACTGGGACCAGACACTGGAAGAGCCAGCAGTCAGCAGAGCACCAAGTCAAATGCGTCAGTTATTTTCTATCATGTTGATGACATGTGGCTTGGGTGAATCTCTCAAGCTTTGGGCGACCCACAAAACCAGCATGCCAGAGGACATCCTACAAAGGATTCAAAGGTAAACCTCAGCGGAAATTGCCACGTTCAATAACGCCATTTACAATGAGCCATTACTTGACCTGGACGCCCGAGTGCAAGTTATGGGAGATCAAGGGACTGCCACATTTGGTCTGCCTCAACCGGAGCAGGCAGCAAACAATCTCGCAATTGAGTACCTGCAAGAAATCAGCTATGACATCGAGGAAATGACGGCGTTTATTGCTGATAACGAACACAAACTGATGGAGGACCAACTGGGTGTTTATAAGATCATTATTTCGAGCATTGAAAGTGAAAGAGGAGGTATTTTCTTTCTGAATGCTCCGGGTAGAACTGGCAAGACATTTGTCATCAACCTTCCTCCGGCTAAACTGCGCCAAATGCAACACATTACCATAGTAGAAGCGTCCAGTGGAATAGCTGCAAATCTGCTAAGTGGTGACCGCACAGCTCATTCCTGTTTCAAACTCCCTTTGGACCTGTCCAAGAAAGAGAAGGCAAATTGCAACATCAGTCGTGGTTCTATAAAAGGCAAACTTCTGGGTGAATGCAAGTTGTATGTATAGAAGTTTGTATGGATGTTATATTAATATATATACGTGTGTGTGTGTGTGTGTGTGTGTGTGTGTGTGTGTGTGTGTGTGTGTGTGTGTGTGTGATAGGTGCAAAGGGTGTCGGAGTCGCCTCAGAACCTCAGACACCGGCACTCTTCGCACCCATCAGCATGAAGAATCTCAATCACACGTTCCAGATTAACTTTTCGGACACGAGTTAATGCCGACTATGATATAGATATTAAGGAAATGATGTGCATGAAACTGGATTGATAAACAAAAGAAACAGAGCAAAATGTGGGAGCGGGTAGATGTCCTTGTGCGTGCGTATGTGTGTACGTGTCTGGGCACATGCAGCGCTTTGGTACATATGTAATATACAGGCGCATGTTTGTGCTTTAAGGAAAAGAAGAAACGAAAGGAAAGAACAGAAAAATCATTGAAAAGAACAGAATAGATAAGAGCGAGAGTGAGAAACAGAAAGAAGAGAAGTGGAAGGAGAAAGAAACAGACAGACAGAGCGGGAAAATTCATAATATAATCGTCTGCTCTACACCTTGTTCGACGCATGCGCGAATAAATATAATTTCCACAATGACTGACCCCCATCAGCATACGTTTTCAGTAACTTATATAATCTATTAATGAATTTTCTATTCATAGGAACGCCATTGGAATATAATAAAACATTTATTTTTGTTTTTTCCTATCTATAAAATCATGCATATGCTGTTTTCCGTTTTCGGCGCTATTATCGTAATGGTGCCATTTACTTATTTTCTGGGGTTTTTTTCTGTGTGTGGTGGACTTTTTTCAACATTAAAAAAGGAGAAAAGAATGTAGAGAGAACGCCGACGCGAACAGTATGTATGTATGTATGTATACATGTATGTATGTATACATGTATGTATGTATATATATACACACACACACATATACATATATAGTGAGAGAGAGAAAGAGATATATATATACTTGATAACCAGAGGTACAGTATAATAATTATATAATAGAAAAATTGTAAGGAGATGGAGATTGAAAAAATACTGCGGTTTAAATGTTTTTCTTATATATAT
>NC_068989.1:71221933-71224499 GCF_001194135.2 Octopus bimaculoides | reverse complement strand
ATATATATATATATATAATGTACATGTATGTATGTGTGTGTGTATGTATATGTATATATATAGCCACTACTGATTGATTGCTTGATCGATATATTGATTATAAGCGTCTAAACAACGCTTATATCTATCTACTGCAGTAAGTCGAACCTCAGTGTGTATTACGCAAGGCAGGGAATAAAGCATTGTATACAATATAGGCCATCACAATCATCTGTATTCCGTAGTGAAGACTTAAATAATAACTATGACGTCAAAATATTAATCAACATGTCTGCATATATTCACTTATAATGGTATTAATCAGACCTTCCACCAACCAACATGTTTTGTAATTGTAATAAAGTCTATACTTGGCTGACGAAGACTAAATACACCGGAACATGTTTGAGGTTGTCTTTCCTTACTTGTGTAACGAATTATAATAATATTAATTTATAGCACTGGTATTATTTATCATGTATCTTTTATCTGTTACTTCTTTCAGTCAGTGGACTGTGGCCATGCTGGGGCATCATGTTGATGAGTTCAGTCGTATAAATTGATCCTAGTACTTACTGTTTTAGAGCTTGGTACTTATTCTATCGTAACACGCGCGCACATGCGCGCGCACACACGCACACACACACATTCACACACACACACACACGCACACACACACATACGCCAGAGTATGGTCCACATTGATCAAGGGCAAGGGCAGATATTTCGATGAGTCTAAGATTTAGAGTTTTGTCTGATTTTTCACAGCTTTGTTTAGTTGCTGAGTTTGATTATGTCAACCAATAAATCGAACTATAGATTAATAAAATATATTTCACCAGAATCTCTCCGTCATTTCCATTTTGTAGATGTTTTCTTTAAAATAAGTTTAGGTGATCTTAAACTTTTGAACGCTTGTATATATATATATATAATATGGACTTCATAACTAAACCATCGGTACACCTCATATGCCCTACCGAAATTAACATAATCCTTAATGCCCGTAAAACCCTTATTTCTTTTGAGGACAAACTTTGATGCCGGGCCAACCACTATAACTATAACAATAACCATAACAAATTATTTCACATTACTATGGGGTCATCCGACTCCGCACAAGTCACCGACCTCGTCGGACTATACACGCTCCACCAACTCCAAATACATTTCCCTAACATTAATAGAGGCCTCTACAGAGATGACGCCTTGCTAGTCACAAAGAGCTTAAATAAATCCCCTTTAGAACGAACTAGGAAAATCTACACAAATTTTTCTCTAGCCTCAGTCTCTCTATTACTTTTGAAAATTCCCACAAAACCACAAATTTTCTAGACGTAACTTTAAACTTAGAAACCTTGCAATACTCGCCATATCACAAACCTAATTAATACCTTAAGTACTTACGCATTAATTCCAGTCACCTCAAATCCAATTTTGATAATATAATTAAGGGTATCTCAATTCGTATATCTGACTTCTCATCCACTGAGGAAATATTCGATAACCACACCCATATTAAAACCAAGCGCTCTCTGCCAGCGGCTTCTCTCAACAAATAAAATACATCCCTAATACTAGACTCAAGCAACATATATCTCAAATCATATCACAACATGCCAACCACCAGAATCACAACAGACCACACATACACTATACTAGAACCCCGGGAGAACCCAGATTAAGATAACTTAGACCCCCCCCCCCATACACACACAAAAGCTAAAACATCTAACAATAACGGGCCATATTACATCCCTCTAATTTCTAAAAATATAGATAACACTACCCTTAAGCAACCAAAAATAAGCGGTGGACGCTCTATTTTATGGTATACACCCTACTTGTCACTAAACGTTAAGAAGTTAGCTAAATCCTTTTTTTAATATACTTCAACCGCAGCCTCCAGACGACTTCGGAATCTCAAGGAGTTTTGTTGGTCTCTCGCTTAACTGCGCTCCACACATAATAATCAAGAGGTTTGCAGACTAGGGAGTTAGGTGGCCAGATGTTAGGGGTGATGTGGTTGTAGAAATTGTCTGACAGCCATAACTGGGTTCTCTTGCTTGAGTAGCATGTTACAGAGTCCTGTTGCCAGACACAAGGTCTTTCAGCAGCCACCCTCTTGACCCAAGGCAGCGCTACCTCCTCCAGGCACTTGATGTAGGCCTCTGTGTTGAATCTGAGGTTGTGTGGGAAGATGAATGGAGGCATAAGGTCACCATCGCTAGTGATCACTCCAAACACCATGAAGTTGACTGGATGTTTGATTTTTATAACTCTCGGTACATGTTGTGGGAGACACGGCAAGCCAACGTTTGTTCCGTGTGTTCACCATCTTTTCGTATTGGAGCTTCTGGCGTGAATGTGCCAAGCAGTACAGGATATCGTTTCCAAACTTCTGGCAGAGTGAATTGCGTCATGATGGTGTTTTTCTCACAGACGGTGCCTAACGAACCCTACTATACTGTGTAATCGACAAAATCAAAAACAAACAACGCGTATACGTGAAATTAAAAATACAATATGGCGACAATTTACTCATCGCATCCTGTATATATATATATATATATATATATATATATAT
>NC_068989.1:71221317-71221901 GCF_001194135.2 Octopus bimaculoides | reverse complement strand
TGTGTGTGTGTGTGTGTGTGTGTGTGTGTGTGTGTGTGTGTGTGTGTGTGTGTGTGTGTGTGTATGCATGTTCTTTCGACATGTTAACACGGTAAGATGTAATAAAGAATGTTGGGTGATATTTCTAGCAGTTTAGAGCTTTTGTGGAGTCGCTTCTTGTTAATGCTCATTATATTTCGCCTCGTTCAGACGATGACCGACAGATGTTCAAACGCCATATCATGAAATCATCAACACCATATCGATCTCTGATCTCATCAGACTTGGATGACCTCCTACAAAGATCACTAGCGTTACATCCCCACCACACACACACACACACACACACACACACACATATTTCCCCTACACACACGCACGCACACCTCATATTCTTTGACGGCCCAATAAAAGTATTTATAAATTATTCATTATAGAAAGTTACTGTTATATGCCAATAATTTGAAAATAATAGTCTAACTGCAAACTGCAGCAGGTTGAAGTTAGTATTCTTTTCTTTGGTAACGGTATTTTCCAGTCCTCGTTTCTCATCCCTCTCGCATTCCATTCTCTCTCTCTCTCTCTCTCTCTCTCTCTCTCTCTTG
>NC_068989.1:71218495-71219914 GCF_001194135.2 Octopus bimaculoides | reverse complement strand
TAATTATGATTTTATTCAACATATTTCCCTCTCAGATTCACACACTTACTGCAGCTGTACCTGTAAAAGAACTCGGATGTTTGGGCCTCCAACCAGGCCTTTTGCGATACCCTTAACGCTAGAAACTTTACAGTACCCCGTATATACATATATATTTATGTGTGTATGTGTGTATGTGTGTATGTGTGTGTGCGTATGTGTATCGAATATCCAAAACATATTGAATATGCAATGAAAAAAGAGATCTCATTTACTCAAAAGTACCCTTCATGCCGTCAGCCAAAACTGTCAGTAAATGATCACATTTAAAACAGTTCATGTTCAATCTTTTTGTTTTATTTGCCTAAGTTGTAACACAAACAAATAGCTCCTCCGATTAATTAATCTAATTAAACACACGGTTTAATTAACTACAATCTATTGTATAGAGAAAATATATTAAGCGTCCTTGTAATGTAATTATTAGATTTAAAGCTAAAATTTGAAGAACGCAATGTATTTCCACTATGCGCCTTTGTTTTCTTCCACTTGAGACTTAAACCTGAGGTAATGGGACAGGCTTCTACATGATCCCTCGATTTGCTAGAAATAACAGCCAAATCTTCATTAAATGACATTATACTATCTTAAACAAGTAAAGACATTAGAAAATACAGTCTTGGATAGACTATGTCTGAAAATAAGTCTGGCTGGTCGTGGTCAAAATATCAAAGGAGTTTGAATAATCATGCATTCTCGTTTCAGTCATCCCGGAATGTGTAGTCTCTTTTTAAATGAGAATTAAGATTAATCAGTAAATGAATTTCTAGAAATGGCAGCTAAATCTACTTTAAATCACAGGCGACCGTTTTACAAAACGAAGAACGTGTTGAATAACCCACGATGAAACGCAAAAATACAAAGAACGCAAAGACGGATTGGTCATGTCTGGAACGTCATTGAAGCTCGATCTGGTCTTTCAGGATTGACCTGGGAGCGGGTTGAATAATAAAAACAACAACAACAAAAGAAGTAACTGTTTTCTTTTTACACAGCCACACTAAATATGTTTTCTTATATTAGAACTAATATTTTGATCTCCTAAATTGAAGAGTAACTGGCCACGAACGTACGTCATCAATTGCCTGCATCTGCAATTTCACCGTTTAGTGTCCGCCAGATGTTTAAACGATCATTAACACCATGTATATGTCCATCATTTTTTTTTATTTCATGCTTTATTTGATTTTATTTTTAAATATTCATTTATTTGTTTGTTTTGAGGATGCCCTTAAAATACCTAATTAGATCCGATTGAACATCTAGATATATATTCCATTCATCACAGCTGATATATGAAATATATATAAATATATATATATATATATATATATATATATGTGTGTGTGTGTGTGTGTGTGTGTGTGTGTGTGTGTGTGT
>NC_068989.1:71214346-71217174 GCF_001194135.2 Octopus bimaculoides | reverse complement strand
TGTGTGTGTGTGTGTGTGTGTGTGTGTGTGTGTGTGTGTGTGTGTGTCTGTGTTTGTCCCTCCACCATTGCTTGACAACCGATGTTGGTGTATTTACCTCCCCGTAACTTAGCGGTTCGGAATAAGACACCGATAGAATAAGTACTAGGTTTACAAAGAATAAGTCCTGGGGTCGATTTGTTCGACTAAACGCGGTGCTCCAGCATGGCCGCAGTCAAATGATTGAAACAAATAAACGAATAAAAGAATTCCTTGTGAATTAACCAGCCAACACATTTTTAACTTCACTGCGAACTTATACGAACTTCACTCGACTCCAAACACTAAACCTTTGAATTCACTCGGATCGTTACTAATTATACTTTACTCAGACCAGTAACTCTCGCAAGGGGGCGTCATAACTCTCATCACAACACACACACACGTATTCGTCAATCAAATTCCAACTAAATCTGATTTTCACGTTATATTATTTGCAAATCGTACTTTCATGCATTACGCAATCATCAGGTTTATGCAAGTGACAGTTGTGTTCCACAACTAACAACTGTAGAAAAATGGTTAGATTTTCTCTTTAGATACCCCCCCCCCCACACCGATAGGCTCAAGCAAGTTGAATCTTATGAACTGTAATTTGACCAATCAGTATGTGGCTTTGGTGTCAAGGTTTGGTGAGCATGCCAATTAAGTTCTAACTGTATTTCGACCAATCAGTATGTGGTTTAGCGTCATGGTTTAGTGGGCATGTCAAGGATTCTTTACTTTGACTGAACCTAAAGAAATAATTGTTTGGTTACATTTTGGAATGTTGTAAACAACATTCCTTTTTTAGTGTGTGTGTGTGTGTGTGTGTGTGTGTGTGTGTGTGTGTGTGTATAAACAAATAGTAAATGAGTATATGCATATATACGTACAGGTATGTGCGTACCGACATCCACCTGTATGTATAGGTGCATATCTGGGTACAGGACATTGCAAACAAAACGTAGACGAGAAAACACTATATATATATATATATATATATATATGCACACATACATACTCATACGAACACACGCACGCACACATCTACGTATATATATAAATTTTAAATTTTTAATCGGTAGCAAATTATAAGTGGCTTACAGGCCGAAAGTTTCGTACATGTGACTTGCCAAACTTGACTTTGAAACTCATTTGATCAAGAATATATATCCATACATGTATGCGTGTTTGTGTATGCGTTGTCTGTATCTATATATATGTGTGTGTATGTGGAATGTGAGTGGGTGGGTATGTATCTGTATATATGTGTATCTGTGTGTATAACTAGATAGATAGAGAGAAATGTATACGTACGTATGTATTTGTACGCATGTATTTATATATTTGTGTATACACACACACTGACATACACACACGCGCGTACGTACACACACACTGACATACACACACGCGCGTGTCCACACACACACACAGACACACATATACCCTTGAGATGAATTATATAACTTCAAAACTCATGAATAATATATACTCTACTTATGTATTGATTTGTTTTTTCTTTCTTTTACAAGATCTCCCATTCTTTCTCTCATTCTCACTCTCACTCTCACTCTCGCCCCCTCTCCCTCTCTCTTTCTCTCTCACACACACCCGCACACACATTCACATACACTCACAAACACACAAACAAACAAACAAACAAACAAGTAAACAGAAGCAAACACACAAACATGGTAATCTTCTGATAACAGTATTTTGCATGTACCGATGGAGTCATATATTTTGATGATATATCTATCTAAACAACAAAAATACAGAAGCGTTTGTGTTGTGTGACGGCGATGTTTTTCAACGACACTTTACGTCTTACATCAGCTGTAAATACGTTAGTTTTGACACATAAAATAAAAATGTCAGTCATGTTTAACGTATTTGTATGAGTCTTATGACCATATATAAGCTTCACTTCGTTTTATTTTCCCGTGTTTATTATTATTATTATTATTATTATTCTTGTTTTGTTGTTATTATTATTATTATTACTACGGCGGCGAGCTGGTAGAATCGTTAACACGCAGCGCAAAATGCTTAGCAGAATTTACGTCTTTACTTCTAGGTTGAAATGCCACCGAGGCTGACTGCCTTTCATCCTTCCGAGGGCGATAAAATAAGTACCAGTTGAATGCTGTGGTCGATGAGTTATCCCCTCCCCTAAATTTCTGGCCTTGTGCCAAAATTTGAAATCATTATTATTATGATTATTATTGTTTTACTTCTCAGAACATTCGTTCTTGTTTGTTCTGCTAGATTCTTTTGCATATAGAAAGGATTATTATTATTATTATTATTATTATTATTATTATTATTATTATTCAAATTGACTCAGGCATGGTCTTATTCTTAGTAGAATTTATATGGGTAGCGGGTTACTACCCGTGACCTTAGATATTCACATGATTTCAATAAGCTATCAAGTGCTCCAAACTCTTCTGGTGATTTTTCTTGTTTCTTAGAGACAAACCTTCAGTAGAACCTCTACAGGACATTTCATTTCAAACTCCTTTATCCGTTTGTTTATGTTGTCACTCTCAGTTCCTAATGCACCAATTATCACAAGTATAATCTTTACAGATTTTATGTTCCATATCCTCGCAATCTCAAAATTTAAGGAATTGTAGTTTTCAACTTTTCGTTTCGCTTTACAATCCTGAAATCAAATGGATATAGTGAATCAATCAATAAGCAAATTCGGTTTTCTTCTTCTTCTTCTTCTTCTTCTTCTTCTTCTTCTTCTTCTTCTTCTTCTTCTTCTTCTTCTTCTTCTTCTTCTTCTTCTTCTTCTT
>NC_068989.1:71212121-71213833 GCF_001194135.2 Octopus bimaculoides | reverse complement strand
ATATATGCATGTGTATGTGCATGTATGTGTGTGTGTGTGTGTGTGTGTGTGTGTGTGTGTGTGTGTGTGTGGTGACAACTATGGTTAGTACTTTCTTTTATCATCTACATAAGTATTTTCCTCCATACTATTGTTACCATAAAAGTTTCAACTAAAACACAATTAAACTCTCATACTGGAACACACCCAACTTAGTGAAGACATTTGCCTCTTCCTGTATCTTTAAATTTAAGAGCGATAGAACATATTCGGATAGCCCTACCAACCGAAGCAATAGTTCCTGTAACTAACCTGGCACATACATAAAACTGACTAAGTGCAGCCGAAATAAACATTGCAACACGCTGTGCGTTTTATATTCCTCAGCCCTTTGTTGGGTGTGTGGAAAGATTTATAAAAAGACACTAATGTTAAAAAGGAAAGCAGTACAGTGTATGATATTATTTCGGAATATGTAACATCATTTATTGGTGTTTCCTTGTCGATGAAGTGATGAAACAATGTAAAAGTACGACAGAGAGATAGGCTCCTGCAGGTCTAAAAGTTGCCCAGGACACGTCGTATATCACGTCGGGACAGCAACACCACGACTACATCAAGTAGTTAAGGATTATAGCATGGCATGGCATCGCATGTTACGTATATTTATTTTCTCGATTCCCGGAGAAAGGAAAGACAAAATTAACAGAATAAGAGAGATACGAAACTGAAGGTCGATACTATGAAATATCGTATGGTAAAAGAGAGTTATTTAGTGGATATAAAATATTAAATGGCCGTTAAGATATCATTTGGACGTAAATAGACCATGTGACAGCTTATAAATAAGATGGTGTTTATTATAGCCTTTAAAAGGATATCCTTCGCCACCAACAAAAAGCAAAAAGACTAATACATTTAGGGAAGACATGAAGATTACAGCATCCCATTTATTCATCTATAAATTGAGAGCTCTTGTACACAAGGGGAAAAATCGATAATTTATAAATTATTGATTATTGGTTTAGATGAAAAGACGCTGATTTTCTGGGAGTGGGGGTTGTACCATTCGTGTCCATTTTACCATTAAATCAAGCATGATTCTATCAGTAAGTTTAAGGTGAACGTCAGTTACATCAAACTCACCAGTAAAAATGAATACTTGACGGGAGCAAACAAAACAGAGATCTTACTATCTCTCTTTCACTGGATTTATCAATTCAGCCATCTTGCCTCAACACGCTAACGTAAATACAATACTTTTCCTTCTTCTTATTTTTTTTTTCACTGAACAAGGTCATTAGATCTATTGCGTAATATAGTTCATCGTCCGCGTGAATCATTTGTAATATCATACCAGAAGTAATAGCGGTGGAGTGAGTGGCAGAATCGTTTATAATGTCGGACAAAAATGCTAAGCTGAGTCCCGTTATTGCTCTTTACGTTCTGAGTTCGAAACCCAGTGAAATCAACTTTACGTTTCATTCTTTCGGGGTCGATAAAAATAAATCACCAGTCAATTCGAACACACCCAACTCACTGAAGACAATTGGCACTTACACCATTTTAAAATTTAGCAGACATAGAACACATTCAGATAGCTCTTGGAATTTCAAGTGAGATTTGATTTTCGGAAAGATTCTTGACCGTAATAACCTTCAAGCCGTCTCTTTCCACGAACGGACACGCACACACACACACACACACACACACACACACACACACACACACAC
>NC_068989.1:71208584-71211871 GCF_001194135.2 Octopus bimaculoides | reverse complement strand
TATATCTGCGCCCATGTTGGAGCACCGCCTTAAAAGGCTTTAGCCGAACAAATCGACCCCAGGATTTATTCTGTGTAAGCCTGGTACATATTCAATCTGTCTGGTCTCTTATGCCGAACCGCTAGGTTACGGGTACACAAAAACACAACAGCATCGGTTGTCAAGTAATGGCGGGGATGGGACAAACACACACACACACATGTTTTTCGCTCAATAAACACACACAACGCCCGGTCTAGGAATCGAAACCGCGATCTTCCGACCGCGAGTCCGCTGCCCTAACCACTGGACCATTGCGCCTCCACGAATATTGATAGTAACTAAAGTAAAAACAGAGGGTAGAATATTAGCTACATGAAGACACCCTCACTAGCTCATTAACTTTACTAGCGCCACTCCAATGGCCGTGCTGTATATTGGAGGTTTTTCTGTCGCCTCTTATAAAAGAGAGTACCATATATCTAGCTAATCTAGGTAGAAACGTTGTATTTGAAAACACTATTCACCTACAAAACAAAAAGAAAGAAGAAAAGCGGTGGTAACTTAAAAAAAAACAATAAAACAATAGCTACATGGAAACACCATTATTACCTGTCTAACTTTACTAGCGGCTTATTAACAGTTGTGTAAAATATGGGATGTTTTTCTGCCGCACGCTGTATTAGTAACATGTTAGTCGATAGAATCGATTACGTCTTTCCTCCGCCCCCTTTAAAACAATAGCTCTAGTGTCCGATCAAAAGAAACCATATTAATAAAAGCAAAGATACTTTAAAATAGAGCCAAACTGATACGCTCAATTCCACAATAACCCTGCCTCACATTGAATTATTTATAAGAAAACAGCGTCTTTGTTAGAGATCAAGATTTTATCGCAACAGTCTTCACTTCGCTCTAATCGCCGAAGGCATTCACAGCTCTTTACGAAAAGTGAAAGTAATTGACCTTCTTATGGCTCTTAAAGATCCCATTACAAATGGAACAGCAATCTTGCACAAGTTCTGGCTTTAAGTAGAGTTAGTTGGCTTATGCATAAAAATGAAACAAATCAGTATATTAATCAAAAAGAAAAGAATAAAACGAAAAAGAAAAAGAAAGAAAGAAAGAAATGAAAGACCGCCAATGAATTATTATTTATTTAATTATTTAGTTTTGGCAGAAACGGATAAAGTTCTTATTTAAATAGAAATAAATAAATTACATAACGACGAAGAAAATAATGATGATGATGGTGATGATAAAATGATTTCTGAACAAAATAAAAGAAGAAAAGATGAATGTTTACGCAGTTGAGTTAGCAGAAGCCATACTAGCAATTACAAATGGCGTACATAGAAAATACCTGATAAGACTCTGCTGACGTCATTTGTAGTGAATGGTTGAAACAAAAAGACGCGTTGTATTTGGAGAGACATAAAGTTAGCTCTAGCAAAAATATCATAGCTAGCTACTTAGTAAATAGATAAATAAATAAATAAATAATGTAGTAAAAATAAGCGTTCTAAAACGGCAGGAATTCTTTACGTCATCATGTACGACTCCGTCGTGAGGATCTCGCATTGTCTCAGAATAGATCAATCGGTAAGACAAAATTACGAACGGGAGCAAATGATAAAATTCCAATGCATATATTGCAAGTTAGCATGAGATAACGAGACCTTCTCTAAACGGGAATTCGCTGCTTTTCTTCAGCGGACGAAGCCTGTATCAAAGCAGCGACCAGCCGATGACGGCAAAGCTCCCTGTCGATCAAACTGACACGACTCGACATGTACGGTTATAGTTGCCTTTTTGTTTCATTCGTGAACAACGAGTTCACTCCGACTCACAGACTCCGGACCTGTCTGCTAGAAATAGTCATATTTCCTTCAAAACCATCTTATAGAGAGAAGGACACATTAGATAATATAAAACTGAGAGAGGGGTTCCGTCGACCAAGGTTTACTAGTTCTTTGCACATGTATGTGCAGGCCTTGGTAAGATTTTTTTTAGTGCAGGCTGGTAGTTATCCATACATGCAAGTCTTCTTGCTTCGTATCACCTCTGTTTATCCAAGGGAACGCCATAGACTTAGGCTGGTGCAACTTGGCATTAGTGTCGTCGCTGGAAAAGAAGAAAACTACGAAGTATCTTTCTCAGCCATCCAAATGCTTCGCCAATCCACTGCTCTTTTATCGACCCCGAAAGAATAAAAGACAAAGCTGACCTCGGCGGGATTTGAACTCAGAATGCAGAAAGCTGAAAAAAAGCAAAATACTACAATATATTTTACACAACTCACTAACCATCAGTTTAAAATCTTCATTCTCAGTGACTTTATTGTTAACGATTCTTCTCGGTCCCCACACTCGTCCCAATCCGATGCCGAGACACACTAATACTTCAAGCACTCTTGTTCTCTCTCACCTCCAGACCCCACATTAATCAAACCCACCTGTCTCTACACCCGACCACTATCTCACTGTGACAACCCGCCAGACATCCACGTTCTATGCAAGGGCTCCACTCCAAACTTCCTAAACATGGCACTTTAAGTCAGCTGATTGGTCGCCTGTTCAATTCTGTCCCTCGCCGCTCATTTGCTACAAACCTTATCAACCGAGGCAACTATACATGTAACTGAAACTAACCTTTTAGTCATGCATCTCTACATCCCATACGCAACAAAACCACATCCCAAGCAGTTCCTCTGTAACCACGATGCATCAATTTAGGTAATAGGAGTACAAGACAATGCATGGAGAAAAAATCACTCACCACTACAATTACATCAACACTAACTGATATATAAGAGAAGAAAAAAGAAAATGGAAATTGAGAAGTTAATGATTATTTATTGTTAACAGCAAATTAATCATTTTCACTTACAGCCGTTTCAATTAATACTCAGTAAATATTAAGTAAATATTAAATTTATATTTATATGACCTGAAAAAGAATGAATCCATAAACATATATAAAACATTCAAGGATATATTTTTTACCCTCTGAATATATTATGCTCAGGTGATATAAATATAAATTTAATATTTACTTAATATTTACTGAGTATTAATTGAAACAGCTATAAGGGATGACGATTAATTTGCTGTTATTAATAAACAAATATTAACTTTCCAATTTCCATTTTCTTTTTCTTCTTCTATATGAATATAAACTATACGTTTTTATATATATACCTATTATTTTAAGGAAATTAATTCCCCCAAAATACTAAGTATTGAACCAGCATGTCCTTGCATGAAACCATCTCTTCATGAGGTTAACACAACCTCTATTTGAATTAT
>NC_068989.1:71205525-71208111 GCF_001194135.2 Octopus bimaculoides | reverse complement strand
ATAAGTTTTAACAAATATTGAATTAGTTTAACGTTTAAAACAAAAGGAAAGAGTCCTGACGTTTTGGACGCGGTTCCTTCATCAGAAAAATCAGAAAATAAAAGATTGCGAAAAAAATAAGAAGGAAGACGGCGGGAATGAAAGAATGAAATGTTTAGAAGCCAGGTTGGAAGCGCGGTTCGGTAGTGAGGAGTTAGGGAGAGAGGAGGATGATGGACGGTGTGTATATATATTGGAAAGTTATCTGAGTATAGGGATGGACATTGGGAGGGGTGTTTGTGGGTATGTGGGGTGTGTCTTGGTGTGCAAGTCCCGGAATGTTGTGGTGTAGAATAGTGAGGGTATGGGAGGATGATGTGTAAGTGTGATTATATTGTAGATGAGAGGAAGGCGTGGGAGTTGGGAATGAAAGAAAAAATATGAAAAAACAGCAAAGAAAACAGTTTAAATAGGGAGAAAAAATATATAAACTATAAGAGAGCGCAAAAATATGTAAAATGATAATACTGTTGAAAGGCAGATGATGCAACGGGTAAAATGTCCGAGGAAAACAAAAGAAGAAACAATTTGGAGATAAAGGCAGAAGGGAAAGCAATTATTGTATAATATAAACAAAAAAGAAGAGAAAATAAACACGAGCAACGATTATCACAAACCAATCTATTTAGATAAATGTATTTAGATAAATGTATTTAGATAAATCTATTTAGATAAATGTATACTTAAAATATAGAGTAGTGAGTCTTTTTTTTAGAAATTTCACTACCAGTGGCCTAGCATGTATAAAAAGTCAATAGACAACATATTCTCAATATAAAATAGTGTACATTTAAACACAAGAGAAAACTGCCTTCAACAGGCAGTTTTTGCACGCTAGAAGAAGTAGTCAAACGACCAAAACCACATTTAAGAGCAATCTTCAAAAGGAATGAAAAATAAAAACTTTAACAAGGTAAAAGTTTTTATTTTTCATTTCTTTTGAAGACTGCTCTTAAATGTGGTTTTGGTCGTTTTGACTACTTCTTCTAGCGTGTAAAAACTGCCTGTTGAAGGCAGTTTTCTCTTGTGTTTAAATGTACACTATTTTATATAGATAAATGTATATATATGTATGCATGCACACACACACACACACATACACACACACACATACACACACACACACTCGCATACACAGGGTTTACTGTTACATTATAGGTAGGATGAACAAAAAAGTAGTCCATCCAGTGAGAGATAAATATCATTTAATATACACAGAATTTAAATAAGAGCTTGTAATAGTTTCATGATATGGAAACACGATAATTCAGCATATTTCTACAATGTGCCTTCTGTCTCCGAGCAATCTTTCATTTCAGTACATATGCTTATTCCTATTTGGAAACCTGGACGCTGATATGCACACGCACGCACACACACACACAGACACACACACACACACACACACACACGCACACAACCGTACACATACATTGCATAAATCACGTGCCGTTTATTTAATTCAAAGGATGGCGTGTATTTGTGAAAAAATTTCCTCCCCTGTATCCATGTGTCTATGAACATAATAATAGAATAAAAATAATAGTATCTTTAATGAATTAATTTATCAGACTAAGACTAATAAAACGCTACAAAAAATTATGTTTAATTGCTGTGTATTTTTTGTTTTTTGGTTTATTTTTTCCTCTAGTAACAACTAAGTACCTTTTTCTTCCAACAAGAACCCTTTTAATTTGTAGGAAACTTCGTTGAGCAAAAATATAAAATAAATTTAAGAAAAAAAAGAAAAGCAACGTTGTAACACTCGCCGATCAGAGAATGTCACCCAGTAACATATTTCAAATGAATCAAAATTAAGTTCTGTTAATTAATTAATTAGATCACGTGAACGACGGAAAGCTTAAGTATTTAAACGCCTCGTTTCTCTTCTCTCTACCCTGCAGTCACTATGAAATACAGGGCTCTTCTTTGTTCCAACTCGAAAGAAACCAAAATGAATTTGATAATTTGCTTTAATCTTTTCTGTTTTGTTTCTTTATGACAAGCGCAGTGAGGAAATATACATAAGAAGACAATTAGTTGCTTATGAACAGAACATCTCGATGTCTAGTACCAGCGTACTATATAAACTACTGTCAACACCACGATTCTATATTTGGTATTTGGTATACAACAGTGTCCTTTTGAAAATAGTATTTTCCTCTTCCACTTTACACACACACACACACACACTCTCTCTCTCCCTCCCCCTCTCTTTCTCTGTCTTTCTCTTCATATACACATACATAAATGGATACATATATGCACATATATATGCATATCTACTTACATACATATATATGTGTATATGTAATATATGATATATATATATGTAACAGGTTGAAAAGGAACACACGAGTTCATATATATATGGAAATAAAAAGTCAAGGAAGAAAATGCTAAAATAATTTTATAAAAACACATTTCAGTACCGGTTTCAGTCGTTGAGACTTCAACTGTAAGCATGGAAAACAATTAAATTTTGGAAAAATTAAAAATTAAAATGAAAAGTTTTTAAATAGAATATTTGCATAGTATTAAAATAGA
>NC_068989.1:71204656-71205309 GCF_001194135.2 Octopus bimaculoides | reverse complement strand
TATATATGTATATATGTATATTTAATCAATGGACATACTAAGTATGTCTACCTGCTTGAAATAACAGCCAAAACCCGTTATTAAATCGCCAAATTAATGTCAATGCAGAAACTAGTCCACGTAAATTGCCTTCATTTGATTTCTAAAGTAAATAACGCGTTTTAGCTGTTATTTCAAGCAGGTAGACATACTTAGTATGTCCTTTGATTAATGATAATCCCTCAGCTTTTTAAATGCTATATTTGGCCTGCAGTCGCCTGTATCATTTATTCTGTTATTATCATTAGTGATATTGGATAATAATAGAATTAACGGTACCTTTTGTAAATTGATGATATATATATAGAAATCCCAAACAGGATCAGTAAAGAATTCATTACTAAATCGGTTGAATTCATCTTACGAAACAACCACTTCATGTTTGACAATACTTTCTACCGACAAAAATCCGGAATTGCTATGGGCACTAGGGCAGCTCCAGTCATTGCGAACCTAACAATGGGTTACTTGGCAATAATAATATACCAGGAATCTTTATCCACCTTTGGAAACACCCTTTCCCAATACATAAAAGAAAATTGGAAAAGGTTCCTGGACGACTGTTTCATACTCTGGAATGAAAACACAGATGAACTCTTGAAATTCAAAAGTCT
>NC_068989.1:71202537-71203490 GCF_001194135.2 Octopus bimaculoides | reverse complement strand
TATAGAACAAAACCATGGTAAATTAATCAAATTCTACCACCTCCTAGATTTCGATTATCTCCCCTATACCGGAAGAAATCCCTAATTACCTCCCCCTATCTAGAACTCTTCTTTCTCAGACTGGAGCGAACACGACACAATGAAGTAGAGAAATTTGAAAAGACAACACGAAACCGGTTATTTCTCAAAATACAATGTTTATATACCAAAAAGATTTTATAACATTTTTCTAACATTTTTCTGACATAATTTAAATATATACTTTAACCATGTAACACAAGCCTTCTGTAGTTTTTTCACTCTTATTATCTTTTATATATATATATATATATATATGCAATTACATCTTGAAAGACACGTATGAACCATTAAAAAAACAGAAAAACGCTGTTAACTTCAAACTTCCGTCGCATCCACTGCGACCTGGTCACTGACACGATTCCACTGCATCAAGTTTGTGGTTTGTGGCGAAGTTTGTTGGTTCCTATATATAAGTTCTGAGATTATACTATATGTTCTTGTTATAGACACAGGTCAGCCATGCTAATTGGGTGCTCATAATTGGTCAATTAACCTGGAATTTTGTTGCATTTCACATGCCCTGTCATTTTTCTTTCCTTCTGTCTTCCTTTAACATTGTACTCAGTCAGTCAGTCAATGAAAATCAATAACCTTAAACAGAAGCTTCCAAAAATCAAAGACAAGAGGAAACAGCAGCAAGAGTTGACAGTATTAGTAGTATTAATAGCAGCAGTGGCGGTGTTAGTAGTAGTAGTAGTAGTAGTAGTAGTAGTAGTAGTAGTAGTAGTAGTAGTAGTAGTAGTAGTAGTAGTAGTAGCGTCATTGATCAGGTTGCCGTTGGTGCGACGAAAATTTTGGGACCGAATAATAAAGAATTAAGTGAAGTTAACGGGTTTTTGTGTGTATTTTTGAATAGTTAACGTGTTCTCCAT
>NC_068989.1:71200484-71202363 GCF_001194135.2 Octopus bimaculoides | reverse complement strand
ATATATATACACGAACCAACGAACCACACATACATACATACACACATATATATGCATGTGTGTGTGTGTGTGTGTGTGTGTGTGTGCGCGTATGTATGTATGTATGTGTGTGTGTGTGTATGTATGTCTGTATGTATGTCTGTATGTATGTATGTATGTAATAGTTAATTTGTGGGAAATACATAAAATGAGACAGATGGAATCGTGTTTCAGAAAAGGAAAGAAAAGCAAGACAAAGCAAAAGGAAAAAAACACGGAAGAAAAAGAACGAAAGACGAGTAATGTTAAGAAAAATAAATTGTTGTATGTCCGTATGTCCGCATTATAGCGTTATGGCCACAACATAAAAGCAATAATACGTATATTCCTATTGAAGTGTTGCATCCCACAACAAATCTAAACAGAGTATAGGTTAATCTGGCATTTGCTATCATTTTAGTAGTGTTTTTCTTTTCTGTTCTATTAGCACCGTGCATCTCAAAGATTTCTTTCAATAACATGTTTTCAACGCTCCCTTGCAAAGGTTCAATGTGATCCATCTCACTATTTTTCATGTACTTTTTTGTATAATCAGGCCAGACAAATTTAGTTCCGGGTACTAGTTTGAGGCGCGTGTCTACTTACTCCAGTATCACCCTTCTATAAATGAATACTAGCAACATAGGTGGGTTTATATTCGGTTTTATTGGTATAGGTATTCATATTTCGAAGTACATTATTACTGTTCATTTTGTCGTTGCTATTGCTTTTATCCGTATTGCTGTTATTGTAACTAACAACATGTTTATGGAAATATTACATTAAAAATATTTAAATTAGTAGGAGCCTAAGACTAAAAAATATGTACAGATGCACGTATCACCTCTCTACCGCCTCATTTGTTCCTAATACTCATACGAATTTTTCCACCACTCCCTAGCGGGTAGTACTGTCCATTTTGAGAAACACCCGACCAGCATATAATTTCTTGAAAGCTAAGTCGAAACAAACGATTAATATAGTTAATAATTACAAAAGCAAATAACAAACTGATATAAAAAAAAGCTAAAACATTGAAGGCTGTGAGGTTTTAGGATGTCACTGCTTCTGTTTTTAGCTTCACTCGACGCCGCACACACTGGGTCCCGTCTTAATGCATAGGCACACATGATAGTTTATCCAGGCGATGGGGATGAGTTTAGGAGCTCAATGCTAATCTACCTATGTTGTGGCTTGCTGTCAATAAATAAATAAATACTATAGGCACTGAGGCATTGCTTTGTCCGGGAGGAGACCCTGTAACATTTTTTGAGGGGGCCTGCACACACGTGCACACATTTACACACCGGCACCCCCCTACACACACACGTGTTAATTTCTATAAGCGGCACAAGGCAATAAAATTTGGGGTAATAAAATAATAAATCATATAATACTGATTGGTAGATAAAGAATGATCCCTATAGAATCTGAAGGGGCGTAATCGAATACGACAAGGCATAATCCCGTTATTCCATTCTATCTAACGCTGCTGCTGCTGCTACTACTACTGCTGCTGCTACTTCCGCTGCTGCTGCGGGAAGCAGTAAATGATGATGATGGTGATGACATTGTTAATGGTGCTGATGATGACGATGACAGCGTGGTGGTGGTAGTAGTGGAAGTGGTGGCGGTCATCTTCACTTCGTCGTCGTGGTGATTGTGGTGGTGGTGATGGCAGTTACAGTGGTGATGACGATGTTGATGATCATGATTATGATAATGATGGGATGTTGTTGAGGTTGTTTTTGTTGGTGGTGGTGGTGGTGATGGTAGTAATAGTAGTAGTGGTGGTGACACTAGTGCTGCTGTTGATGGTGATTGTCGCGATAGTGGTGATGGTGGTGGTGGTGGTGGTGGT
>NC_068989.1:71197790-71198561 GCF_001194135.2 Octopus bimaculoides | reverse complement strand
ATATATATATATATATATATATATATATATATATATACATATACACACATACATGTATATATATACATTATATATATATGAATGTATATGTATTTGTGTATGTATGCATGCATGTATACATGCATCCATGTATGTATATATGTATGTATATGCATTGGCGAACAAGCGCCTCATTAGGCGTTTGTGTTCATGGAAGAGTCCACCGAGGCCAATCAACGGTTCACTGCGTTGCCGAAAGGTGAAAGTTGCAAGAGGTATTTGTGCACCATTCGGGTTATATTCCTTCCGCTGGGATGGTTCCAATTTTAGCTGCAAGAATTTTACCATATATTAATGTGATAAAATCTGGAATTCAAGAAAACTGGTGGTGGTCTGTATTTGCAAGAATGGTAAAAGTAAATGCAAATGGCCAGTTTTGTTTGAATGCCCATGAGTTCGGACACCAGGAGGGGCAGAAAAAGATACTGACGGTACGACCGCATACCTTTCGGCAGAGTTTGGTTTCTGTTGGCGACGCCGTACCCCAAAGCATTATTAATCTTATTCATTTTCTTATTTATTCATTGCTTTGGTTTGTGTGTTTGGGGTGGGGTTCACGTTTTTACTCCTTCCACTGTTTTCACATGGTTCCGGGTTCATTTCCATTGCGTGGCACCTTGGGCAAATGTCTTTTACTGTAGCCTCGGGCCGACCAAAGCTTTGTGAGTGGATTTTGTAGACGGAAACTGAAAGAAGCCTGTCGTATATATGTATATATATATATATATATAT
>NC_068989.1:71190380-71193357 GCF_001194135.2 Octopus bimaculoides | reverse complement strand
ACACGTACCGCCCCTCGTCACACACATATATATATATTGTTGTATTTCTAATTCTGTTTCGTTACACAATCGGACAATATAGAAATATTGCACTGACCATTTCGTGAATCCGAATAACAAACACCTTAAACAAAAACAAAAAAAAAGGAAAGGAAATTCTTTTCAGATTTTTTCCCCAAACAACTGTTTCATTTGATAAAGCTGTTGAGAGGTGGATATCCTGAAATTCTGTTCTTCTCGTCCTTTCATTTCTCTCTGAGAAACAATGCGTACTATTAGTAAATGTTGTTAACGTCCTGTATATGGCACAGATATCGATTAATGTTCTCAGTGACCCTTTCGCTTTTCTTTCGTATGGAACGTTGAGGAATGTTTGGAAAATTTCATAGTAGAATAATGTAAATGAAGAAATATTCATGTTTGATTATCGACGTTGTGTTAAATGACTTAACATTTATCAGAAGAGAAATGTTATCGTGTTTTACAAATGATTTAGAACTTTTTACATGAAATGGATAAGATTAAGAGAGATTAAGAATAAGCTAGTAGTTCAGTTTTCCCTTACCGCTTCCTTTGTATGTCTGGCTTTGGTCTAATTCTCTTATTTCATTGGCTTTATCTAGTGTGATGTTGCTACTCTTAACTAGTTTTCCTCTTTTCAGGGTTGCTTTGGCACATTTTTCTAATCCAAATTTCATATCTATTTCATTAGTAAATCCATGTACTGTCTGTAGTAGTGTTTCCAGCTGTTTATCATCTGTAGCGTATAGTTTTAGGTCATCCATATATAAAAGGTGGCTGATTGTTTTGCCGTAACATTTGTATCCGCATCCAGTTCTATTTAGCATGTCAGATAAAGGTGTCAGTGCCAAGCAGAAAAGGAGTGGAGAGAGCGTGTCTCCCTGGAATATTCCTCTTCTAATGGGGATGGCTTTGGTTTTCACGAGTCCCTCTTTTGTTTGGAGCTGTAGCACTGTCTGCCATTTATTCATAGAGTGTCTTATGTATTTTATAATTGTTGGTGCTACCTTGTTTATGGCTAGTGTTTAGAGGATCCACGTGTGGGGAACACTATCAAAAGCCTTTCGGTAGTCGATCCAAGTCATACTGAGGCCTTTCTTCTTTCTGCGGTTGTCTTCAGTTATGGCTTTATTGATCATTAGTTGATCTTTACAGCCATATGGGCCTTTGCAGCATCCCTTCTGCTCTTCTGGAAACAGATTGTTTTCTTCCAGGTGCTTGCTTAATCTCTGCGATATTATTGCAGTAAAGGCTTTGTAGATTGTAGGGAGACAGGTTATAGGTCTGTAGTTTTGTGGTTTTGCCGTTTCAGTGGATTTGGGAATTAGAATAGTTTTCCCTTTCGTTATTATTATTATTATTATTATTATTATTATTATTATTATTATTATTATTATTATTATTATTATTATCATTATTATTATTATCATTATCATTGCTATTGTTATTCTGAAAGCCTCTCGGATAGTTCTTAATTATCGGTTATTCTTTATTTGAAGGCAGACAATAGCAAATCACCAAAGGTTTCAAGTAGTGCCTTCTTCTGTGACTCAAAGTGACAATACTCTCCTTAGAATGCCAGATGTACCCAACAATGCTGTCTTCTGGATCAGCTCAAGCCTTACAGCAGCTCCAATATTCTTAATATGTTTTTCAAAGCCCTTGGGAACTGCTCCTAATGCTCCAATTACCACCGGTATCACCATTATTTTCCTCATACCCCATAACTTTCCTATCTCGCCCCGCAGTGGCTGGTATTTCTCAATCTTTTCTGTTTCCTTACATTTCACCCTCGAATCGCCTGGTATTGCAACATCTATTATCTTTACTTCTTTTTTTCATCTTTATGGATGAACACGATATCTGGTCGTCTCGACTCTATGACTTGGTCGCACTGCATATTAAGATCCCAGAGTAATTTTGCAATGTTCGTTTCCCATTACTCCCTTTGGCTTGTGTTTATACCATTATTTGGCTCTCTCGAGGTTTGCTTTACCGCACAACAGCCAGTGGACATATCTGGCCACATTGTCGTGTCTCCTTTTGTATTCGCATTGCGCGAGTTTACAGCACTCATTAACAATATGGCTTATACTTTCTCCCTTCTCAGAGCACATCCTACACTGTGGCGAGTCAGTGCTTTTATCAATGTAATATTTGGAGTAGTTTGTTCTGAGAGCTTGTTCTTGGGCGCTGCACACTAATTCCTCAGTGGTCCCTTTTAGTAAAGTGTGAATTGGCATGCCGACCAAATAGTTCGCGGCATTTCGTCCATCTTTACGTTCTGAGTTCAAATTCTGCCGAGGTCTACTTTGCCTTTCATCTCTTTCGGGGTCGATAAAATGAGTACCAGGTGAGCAATAGCGTCGATTCAATCGACTCTTCCTCCTCCCTCAAAATTGCTGGCCTTGTGACAAAATTTGAGACTATCATCATCGTCGTCGTCGTCCTCGTCGTCGTCGTTGTCATCATCATAATCGTTATTTTTATTATTTTCTGTATCCCCTGATTAGTGTGGGATGTTTGAGCAGTATGTGTGTGTGTGTGTGTGTGCGTGCGTGCATGTGTGTGTGTGTTTGTGTGTGTGTGTGTGTGTGTGTGTGTGTGTGTATGTGTGTGTGTGTGTATGTGTGTGTCTGCGTGCGTGTTATGTGTTTAGTGTCTACAAAATGGCTACTTCAAGCCAAACAACTCCTCTCTTCTGTTACGTTTCTAAGAAATGTGCTGGTTTCTGATTGTTTAGTTAGCATCATGTCAATGTTAATGAATTCTTTTTTACATGTTGGCATTCCATTGACAGAAAATAATGTTCTGGAATGGAAGAGGAGAAGGGAAAAAATGCGAAAATGTAAGTGAATACAAAGGTAATTCTAAGAAGACAGATATCCTGAAGTGAACTGACATTTTCATATCGCAAATATGACCTTACTCCTCACTGTGCATATACATACATTAA
>NC_068989.1:71187320-71188064 GCF_001194135.2 Octopus bimaculoides | reverse complement strand
ATATATATATATATATATATATACATATATGGGAGTGTGTTTGTGTGTGTGTGTGTGTGTGTGTGTGTGTGTGTGTGTGTGTACAAAACAAAAGAGTAGAAAGGGCGAAAGTAAAGAAGTGGGTGATTCAGAACATGATAGACCGCGGCGAAATTTGAACTCAGAACGTAACGACAGACGAAATGCCGCCAAGCATTTTCTCCAGCTTGCTAACGATTCGGACAGTTTGCTGCCTTATGGCAATATGATAGTCTATAACATCAATCAATTTATTTTTGCAAACAAAATATTCTGGTTGATATGTTTGTTTTTTCAAGAGGGATGGATGAAAGTTATTTGCAAACATTAAACATAGCGAATACACTTGAAACAACACAACGAGACTCTGGCAACTTTCTACTCATCTTTTTTCATACTTTAACATCAAATCTCCTTCAAAAACACAAATTCAGACGATTAAATTATTATCATTTGAATGATTTATTTCGTAGACTGTATCTTTAAAAGATTTCAATGGATCCTGATATAAAAATCAAACTAAAAAAAAGGGAAAAGACTAAAATAAAAGGAAGAGGAAATAAATCCAAAATGTCTGCCATCATAAGATAAGTCATAGAGCCCTTTATAAATAACGAACAACAAATAACCTCAGTCGGTGCACTACGGTTTTCTTTTTCTCTTCTGATGAGTACAGAATGTATGTATAGTCTTGGTGAATCATTGACTTATTAAAAGAAACGTGTT
>NC_068989.1:71184915-71186982 GCF_001194135.2 Octopus bimaculoides | reverse complement strand
TGTGTGTGTGTGTGTGTGTGTCTGTGTCTGTGTGTGTGTGTGTGTGTGTGTGTCTGTGTGTGTGTGTGTGTAAAGGTAAGATCCAGGGATCCAGGCGCAGTCTGTAGAAGGTATAACAAACAACTTCCAGGAACAATGGTGGTTTATTGACGTAGAAGATTGTAAAGTTCGATAAGCTGAAAAAGGTTATTTTATAGTTCACGGTTAACAACTGGAGTTGCTGTGTATGCAACCCTGATGAGTAGCCAGTGGAGTACTCCTCGTTGATTAATTACTACTTCAGTCTAGGCGGCGAACTGACAGAAACGTTAGCATGCCAGACGAAATGCTTAGCGGTATTTCGCCTGTCGTTACGTTATAAGTTCAAATTCCGCCGAGGTTGACTTTGCCTTTCATCCTTTCGGGGTCGATAAATTAAGTATTAGTTGCGTACTGGGGTTCATCTAATCGACTGCCCCCCCCCCTTCCCCCAAAATTTCGAGTTTTGTGCCTAGAGTAGAAAAGACTATTATAAATGACGAATGCGGCGAGCTGGCAGAAACGTTAGCACACCGGGCAAAATGCTTAGCGGTATTTCGTCTGCCGCTACGTTCTGAGTTCAAATTCCGCCGAGGTCGACTTAGCCTTTCATCCTTTCGGGGTCGATTAAATAAGTACCAATTACGCACTGGGGTCGATATAATCGATTTAATCCCTTTGTCTGTCCTTGTTTGTCCCCTCTGTGTGTAGCCCCTTGTGGGCAGTAAAGAAATAAGAAACGTTAGAATGCCGGGCGAAATGCTTAGCGGTATTTCGCCTGTCTTTATGTTCTGAGTTCAAATTCTGACGAGGTCGAATTTGCCTTTCATCCTTTCGGGGTCGATAAATTAAGTCCCAGGCTGCGTACTGGAATCGATCTAATCGACTGGCCCCTCCCACAAAATTTCGGACCTTGTGCCTAGAGTAGAAAAGATTATGTAAATGCTTCTACGTCAACTCACGGTCTTATATAAAGTCACTTGCTTAGACAAATACAACATAGAACCTGCCTAATAATTTATGTCTTTGTGTTTGTTTTTTGTTTGTTTTCTTTTTCTTTATTGTTTCATTTAAAGACAGTAGGGTATGACCTGAGGCGGAGATTTTGCTGCTATATCTGGCATGTTTCCTCTTGGCTCACATGTGCAATGTTTAAGTGTACAATCTGTGCGCCTTCTCTGTAGGATTATTATTCCATTTGCATGTCTCCAGTACACACACACACACACACACACACACACACACACACACACACATATATACATATATACATTTGAAAAAATGAATAGAAATAGTTTTTCTGACAATTTTTTCCCACTTTAATAACTAGATGTTTATAAGTTATTAGGTGTTTAACACCTAACCTACAAACATCTAATTACTAAAGTGGAAAAATTATCTAAAAAACCATTTCTATTCAATTTTTTCAAATAATATTGTGCCAAGGACTTTCTATTATTTGTATGTGTGTGTATGTTTATATATATATATATATAATTTTGTTCTCGTTTTACATTCTGTATTTGAAAATGATTAAATTTTCGCACCAGCTCTTAATAAACAAATAAATAGCAACAATAACGAAAACGTATATGAAAACTGCTTATTTGCCGATGGAGAAATTCTAAATCATTTATTATGTCCGAAAGATTTACTTGTGTATATACAAGAAAATTACACACAAACATAGTTATCTATCTATCTATCTATCTATCTATCTATCTATCTATCTATCTGTCTGTCTGTCTGTCTGTCTGTCTGTCTGTCTGTCTATCTATCTGTCTATCTAGGGTCATTTCATCATGTTGAACCGTTAATCCCTACACGCTTTTTCTCTCTCCGTTTTTACTATTTCGTTTCCTCTCCATTTCTTTCCTCTCTTCTCTTACTATGGAAGAACGTAGGCTCGAAATGTCAAAGACTTCGCCTTTCTTCCCGAGTGTCAAACTAATATACCTGCATCTTGTTCATTTACTTGTCTTTGTCTTTTGTCTTCTATAAATTTGATCGATCTATCTGTCCATCTACTTATTATTCTTTATATATATA
>NC_068989.1:71182891-71184288 GCF_001194135.2 Octopus bimaculoides | reverse complement strand
TTATTTAAACCTTGTGTGTGTGTGTGTGTGTGTGTGTGTGTGTGTGTGTGTGTGTGTGTGTGTGTGTGTATAAATTAATATAAACAGCCAGGCGCAAAGTGATACCATAAAGAAAAAATTCAATTGTCACTAACTGTGACTAAGGGTGCCGGAACACTTACATTGCTAGAAATAAGAGTTATAATTCTCTTAATCCTGTAGGAGGAGCGCAGAAGGTATATACACATGCTAACAGGGGAGGCAACCGCCCCTTGACCGCTTCGAAGATTCTCAGACTAGATCTAGTTTCGACTATGACTGTAGGCATCATCAGTTAGGATTAATCGATAAGAAATGTTGTATATTTTGTGCACAGCTAGAGGTAAGGCTGCTGCTGTAGATTTGAGATTTCCACTTTGATCTTCACCATTCAGTTTGCTTTCAGTATAGTGTTTAAGTTACTACTATATTTCGTAGTATAACTAGCTGTGATATACAGAGCAAATGCAGGAGAAATTACGATAAACCGAAGTTTATATCCTTTGTTCCGTACGTACATTTCAGCGTTGTAGTTGTTTGGAATGATGGCTTTGGATGTTCCATGTGCAATAGGATGTTTAATCGCAACAGATCATCAGGGGAACACTTTTTTTACGTTATGGTGGGGGGAAAATGTCTAAATTTGGACAGATGGCAAAACGTTTTGAAAGTGTGTTAAGAAAGAAGTAGACAGAAAACAAATGACATAGAAAAATGGAAATAGAAGGAGAGATGGAAAGAGGAGAAAAAAGTGAGGAGAGAATTGTAATTAAAGAAAGAAAGTAAGAAAGAAAGATAGAAAGAAAGAAAGGAATCCAATAATAGACTGGTAAAAATATAAAATCGAAAATATATAAGAAGTGAATAATCAATGATAAATAAGTAAATAAGTAAATAAATAAATAAATAAAGAGTTATGAAGAGGTGCAAGATGAAGGGAAAAGAGAGAAAGGAAATATGTCAAAAAGAAGAAAGAGAGAGAGAGAGAGAGAGAGAGAGAGAGAGAGAGAGAGAGAAAGAGAGAGATGGACAAAAAGAAGTGTTTTGTTGGTTTAAAAAACACCACGGATTGAAGACTGATAAACACATCTACTTTCCATTATTGGAAAGTAAATTGGAAAAAATATAACAGAAATATACAAGAATATAATGGTATGAGAAGGTCATCTTACAGTTTGTGGGACCAACCCCAAAGACACATTGCATAGTACCAATAAGACAATTTGTATGTTTCAAATATTGAAGATACGTATAGTTAGATTAACATACGTATACATGCACATATACATATACTTACGCACATATATACACGAACGCATGCTCAATACAGAAACGTACACGTATACAAACGCATATATATATATATATATATATATATA
>NC_068989.1:71180473-71182226 GCF_001194135.2 Octopus bimaculoides | reverse complement strand
ATATATATATATATATATATATATACACACACACGTGTATGTGTGTGTGTGATTTTTCTTTGAGTTTAGTCTAACTTCTTCTTTAGAGAGTTCAAGCCGGTTGCTTACAATGCAACAAGGCTTTTTGAGTTAAAAGAGTTCCTGGTGTTTGTAAATATGTGGTTGAGTTGGTGTGTTGGTTGAACTGTCGATGCATACACCAAAGTGTGTGCATCTGTTCCCATAAGAATCTGAGGTGGAGAATTTCTGGTACGTCTTACAAATCTTCAACTCTGCCACTTTGGATTTGGAGAATCCGCGTCAGTTTCTTTTGCTCTTTTTCCGTGAAACGAAGTGTTTCTAGTTTATTGTGCAAGTTTGTCGGTACGTAACTTGATGCCCCTAAGATGATGGGCACAAATGAGAATTCATAGTCAGGGTACCAGAGCTGTAAGCTCCGCGTTAATTCACCATAATTGTTCTCGTTTTCCTGAACTTTTCATTGTACATCAACGTCCGCTGGGCAGCTGACCCCTACATGACTTTTGTTCCCTGTCCCATAGAACAATAGAACAATATCAGGTCTGTTATGTTTGCATCGAATTGATGTTTTTTTTGGGGGGGGGGGTTCTACCATAATTCCTTGGTTTTAAGTGAGTGGATACTTGGTGGTTCTGACATGCTTTTGATGTATACGTCAGGACAGTCCTTCCTACAAATAGCATTGAAAATGATCTTTGAAATTATATCATACTTCAGGGGTAGATAGTATCTCGTAACCATTTGGAGGCAGCTGCTGATGATATGGGGGATATCTTCCACACTGGTATAGCAGAACTACCACAATCCTGAAGATGCTGTTGTTCTCACTTTTGATTATGTATGTATGTATGTATGTATGTATGTATGTATGTATGTATGTATGTATGTATGTATTGTATGTATGTATGTATGTATGTATGTATGTATGTATGTATGTATGTATGTATGTATGGGATTAAGGTGGCTAATTGGCAGAATCAACTCAGTTTCGGTTGGAATGTTTTACTGGATTCATTCCGACTCTCCCTGCTCAGAGCTCAAAGTCTACTGAGGTTAACTTTTTCTTTCGCACAGCTTGTACTGAAGACGTCCTTGTAACAAGACTAACAGCCATTGACTTCAAGGGAATGTTCATCACATGAACTTCTTTAGGATCAAAGGCAAGGCAGACTTGACCTCTATATCCTGGTTTATCTGCGGGCTCCGTGAAGAGGAATGACTTACTAAATACAAGGAATATTCTCAACAAGGCTATTCTCACTCTAACTGCGCAGTAGATATCTTTGTCTCTTAGAAGCTGCACATAATGGTTTGTGTATCCCTCTACAAGAAAACTAAACTGTCATACTTCTACCATGAATAGAGCTCTCTGTTATATGTTAATATATTATTCCATAGATTTTACTGAAATTTAAAATATCCTTGGAATGTCTGGCGAAAACAGAGGAAATAACGCTTAATTACTGTGACAGAGTTGTATCTAATTCACCAACGCCTGTAAGTTGCTATAACACCTAAAATTTCTCGATGTATCACTTCCTACAACGTGAATCGAAATGACTCGAGAAGATCGCTAGAGTGATGGATATAATGTTTTGTGCTATTTGTTCCGACTGTCAATGTCTGAGTTCAAATCCCTCCCATACCAACTGCGACTATTATCTTTTCGGGATCGTTAAAAGAACCTATCCATGATGGTGAACTAGTCGGGCGAGATGGTTTGCCACACCTG
>NC_068989.1:71167973-71175473 GCF_001194135.2 Octopus bimaculoides | reverse complement strand
ATCTTGCTTTTCTGTCCAACAGTCAGACAACTACAGAGAAACTTCTTTGACGACGATTGATACGGTAAGTGTTTTGTTTGAAGTTGGAATGTTTGAACACGTTGGAGTTTAACTGAACATCTGATGGTGCTTTGCTGAACATATGTCGGTGTTTAGCTGAACATGAGGTGGTAATTAGCTTGACATGTGAAGGCGTTTTATTTGGACATATGCTGGTATTTGACAGAACATATTAGAGCTTAGTCGAATATCTTGAAGGGCGTAGTATTTGAACATATGTTGGCGTTTAGTCAAACATATGCAGGAGTATATTTGAAAGTGATGTGTATAAACGTATTGATGTTTAGTTTGAATACAGACACGCGCGTTCACACACACACGCACACACACACGCACGCAAACACGCACACATACGCATACACATTACATAGCATTAGACTGTCAACTTTTCCGTTAATCCGCTTTTATTAAAAAGAAAACCAAAACATTACAATGAAGCTTTAATATTTAGTAACAATAATGTGATATCGGTATACTATGATTTTCCTGTTATACTAACACAGCACAATATTATAATGGTATATTGAAATTTAGTAACAATATTATATATTTTTAACGGAAAAGGCAACAATATTATATAAATTTTAACGGAAAAGGCAACGTGTTGCCAGTATTGTTAAATCGTAGGACAAAATTCCACGTGGTTTTTGTTCCAATACTGCACTTTGAGTTCAAATCCTGCCACCATCTATTTTGCATTTTATCTTTTCCGGGTCGATAAATATATATTACTCCAGGGCGGTGGATTGGCGTAACTGTGCGACCATTGGAATGAATGTCTTGCGGTATTTTTTTCCCGACATTCTGCGTTCTGATTTCAAATTTCGCTGTGATCAACTTTGCTTTTTAATTCTTGCTGGAGCGATATAAAAACAAAAGTATAAGCCCAGAGCAATGGGCTGGTGGTACTGTAAGAATGTCTGACCAGATGCCTCTTGGTATTCGTTCCAACTTTCTGCGTTCTTGTTCAAATTCCGGCGAGGTCAGTGTTGCCTTTTATTCTTGTAAGGTCGATAAAAGCTGTGCAAATCCAGGGTAGTGAACTGGTAGAACTGCCAGAATTTTAGACCAGATGCGTTGTAGTATTCGTTCTAGTTTTCTGCGTTCTGAGTTCGAATCTCGTACAAATACATAAATAAAATAACCTCAGCAGGTCTTGCTTCCAGTCATATCGTTGGAGCAACCACATTTCAGAAATCCCTTTTTTGGTTCCCTGAGGACATATCCAGCCAAACAGCTCTGACCTAAGAAATGACAATAGCAAAATCGTTTATTTATTTATTTATTTATTGCTTTCTGGCGACCACTTATTTATTTATCTTATCTTTTATCTTTTACTTCTTTGAGCGATTTGACATGCGGCCATGCTGGAGCACTACCTTTACGAAATGGATCGAACAAATCGACTCCGTGACTTACTTTTCCGTCAGCCAAATTCACTCACAAGGTATTGGTCGAACTTGGGTTACAGTAAAACTGAACCCAAAGCAACATGGTTGCAAAATCAGCTTGTAAACCACGCCCACGCCTATTTAGAGATAATTATTTACAGATGACATTTATTAATTTCAAATTTTTGACACAAGGCCTGCAACTTCAGGGGTAACGTAAGTCGATTACATCGACTCCAGTGCTCAACTGATACATATTGACCATGAAAGGATGAACGGCAAAGTAGACCTCGGCGGAATTTTTATAGATGAGGGATGTTATTACTATTTTTTATTATATATATATTTAAACTTACGATTACGAGCTAGCAGAATTGCTAGACTGTCGAAGAAAAAACATATTAGCGTTGTTTCTTCTAAGTTTCTGAGTTCACATTTTGTCTTTCATTCTTTCGAAGTCGATAAAATAAAGAACTACTCAGGTAACAATTTCCCCTCAAAATTTGCTTTATATCAAAAACTGAAACCATTTTACATGAATTTATTTCATATAAAACAAAATATTGATTTCGAAATGAGGCCGGAACTTTTGGAGAAGAAAATTTAAATCAATAAATCGATAAAATCAACGCCAGTAATTTAATGCTTCTTTATTTTATCAATTTCGAAAATATGAAAAGTGAAGCTAACAACGGTGGTATTTGAGCTCAGGCTAGAAACAAATATTGGAGTTTGAACTCAGAATGTAAAGACGGATGAAATGCCGCTAAGCATATTATCCATCGCGCAAACGATTCTGCCAGCTCGCCGCTTTGGACGAGGAACAAATATTGATTTCACATTTTAGCACAAGGTCAGCAATATCGGGGGAGGTGTTAAGTCGATTACTTCAACCCCAGTGCTTAACTGGGACTTGTTTTATTGATCCCGAAAGAATGAAAGGCAAAGTCTAACTCGGCGGAGTTTGAACTCAGAGCGTAAAGGCGGACGAAGTGCCGCTAAGCATTTTTCCCGGTGCAGTAACGGTTCTGTCAATTCGACGCCTTAGACTTGGAACAATTCTTATAATGCAGTTTCCTTACACTAATTATTCTGGCATTCTACTACCCTATTATAAGTTCGTAGTGTGAATGTTGAAGTCCAAGGAGATGTTGAAGGAAGATGGATCGGTTTGGGAAGAAGTTATCTACAACGGCTGCAAAGCATTTGAAACATGGAGAATTGAACAATCCATCTTGAAACGAGCACTTCGTAAACAGGACTTGATTTCAATTCCTGACACTTTTGTGCCTGAAAATGCTTGTCATATCTGCACTAAGGTCTATTTGTCCCAAGCCGTTTTTATGAGTGATATGTGATCTCATGATGGCCTTCTTCTGTAAAGAAGTAGCAAACACCATATATGTGTGTGTGTGTGTGTGTGTGTGTGTGTGTGTGTGTGTGTGTGTGTGTGTGTGTGTGTGTGTGTGTGTGTGTGAGTGTGTACGCGCGCGCGTGTGTTGCATATATATTAATTTGCATCTGCAACAATGTGCAGTCGCTGCAGTGGAAACACGTGTAGATCATTGTAATATGGTGTGCATATAACTATAAAATAATATTGTGGATGTACGAGTCTCCATACTCATTATTATTATGGAGTGAGAGAGCAGTGCATGTCATCAAAGTGACACTGGGGTAAAATATACGAAGCCCAGTATACCCAAAATTTACAGCAAAAAAAAAAAGAGGTAGGTCGACTTATATATCAGGACGACTTTGGAGGACTAAAAAATTCCACATGAAATGCAGCAGGATTCGGAAGGATAGTGACGATGTTTGAATGTTTACAATACACATCAACTGGTATGCCGGAAAATACGGTAAATATGAGAGAAGAAATATACAAAAAGCATGCAATGTGTTTGATCTTGGAGTGATTTGATTGAAAGAAATAATGTAATGTGCCACATATGGCTTATAGCAAAAGATGATTTTTATGAAATGTTGTAAAACCATGAAACATTGCATGGCAGTTGAGCAGGGTGGGTTTTTAAACCACGACTCTCCGTAAAACTATTCAATAGTTAATTATTGGCGATCTCGGTCGATGAAACTTTAAGTTGATATGCGATATGATTGCCAGCTCTCAATAAACTATAAAGTACAAGAGAAAGAGAGAGAGGGGGGAGGCAGAGAGGAAGGGAGAGATAGAGACAGAGAGAAAGGGAGAGATAGAGATAGAGACGAATAGAGGGAAGGAGAGAGAGAGTGGGGGGACGAGAGTTAAAAACTAACCATTAACAATAAATAAATGTTGCACTACTTCATTCTAAATAATTACAATTAATTAGGTCAGATAATTAGGGTAATGTGCAATAAAATATACATCAGTAAGAAACAACAGTCTTCATTAGATGGAAATCTATACTTCTGTGATCGATTTTGAGTGTATATGAAATAAATTGAAAAGAAAATAAATGATACGGCCAACTAGGCTCTTTTCCCGTCGATAAGTTTTAAGCAATAACAAAAATATTTTGTGTGTGTGTGTATGTGTGTGTGTTTGTGTGTGGATGTGGATACATAAATAGATAGATAGAAACATACATATATACATCGTCGTCGTCCTCCTCCTCCTCCCCTTCCTCCTCCTCCTCCTCCTCATCATCATAGTCGTCATCGTCGTCAACGTCATCGTCGTCGTCATCATCATCATCGTCGTCGTCATCATCATCGTCATCATCATCATCTTCATCGTTATCATGACCATCATCATCGTCATCATCATCGTCATCGCAATCGTCATCATCGTCATCATTATCGTCTGTCTCTATCGTCATCATCGTCGTCGTCGTTAATGTCCACTCATCGTCACTCATGTTGCATCCACCACCACCACCACCACCACCACCACCACCACCCAGCCGTGTACTAAATCTATGCCCAAGGCTTCCTCTCTGGGCATCGATCTTCTAGAATCTCGTCCCTGCTCATGTTTGCAGATGTTGGCCTGCGGATGTTGGTTTCAATTAAAACGGAGCACCAGGTGTATCAAACCCACTGGTCCTGTAGGGCCTGCAAAGATCATGGACATTGCTTCTTCGTCCAGACTCAACAAGTTAAAATAAAATTATCTTCCAAAGTATCGAAAGGCAAAGTCAATTTCTCGATTTCTGCGAGAACGTAATGGTCCTTAAAAGAACGTCACAAGTCATTTATAAGACGCTCCATCGAATCGGCCAATCAGCTACCAACTCGGTCACGTTCTCAGTCGCTTATACCCAAGGTGAGTCGAGGGTGCATCCAGTAGTTATTGTATTGCATTCCTGATCGCGAAATCGTGGTTTCAATTCCTAGACCAGGTGGTGCATTGTGTTCTTGAGCAAAACACTTAATCTCACGTTGCTCTGCGATCATTTCGACATCTGACGCATGGTACACCGTGCACCAGTTCAGACAACGTCGGTTTGATGGAGGGTGTGAGCTAATGTACAGCGCATACATTTGATCGCTATAATTATATCATTTGTACAGGTTATTCCGCAAGAAATTACAGGGCCGTTTTTCTACGAAAAGACTACCATCTACACTATAAGTGTGTAAAGTTAGCGCCACACACCAACCAAAGTCGAAACATTTTCTGTGCAATAATTCTGTATTTGCTGTAAGATTTGTTGTATTTGCTGTGGATAATTTGCGTGCAATTTGTTATCGGATTTAATAATATACAATTTGGAATAAATATTCAGACATGACGAAATTGGTTTATGTATAGAAATGCTACGACGTTTTTATGTTGAATTTTTTCCATCTGAAAGCCACGTAGCACATACACAATGTGACAGCAACTGACAGACACATATGTAATCAGGGCTGCATATATTGGATGTGTTAGGTGAAGGTTGCACATAACCAAAGATGGCAACTCTTCCTTATAATAAGTTCTGTTCTGCGGTATCATAATAAAATCTAGTCGTAATTCGTTTTCAAATCTAATAAAAGAGATTCACGACCAAAGATTAAGTTAGGTTGAAGTTATATTGTCTATAGAAATAGCCTAAAAGTATGAATGCTTACATTTAAGCCAGAGTAGTCGAGTCAGCCCGACAGTACTCCCTGTGGTTGTGGTAAGCATACGTCGCTCAGAATGGAGTCGTTAAAAATAATCGTGAATCGCGAAAAAATCTTTAGATTAAGAACAATCGCCTAATTAAAAATTACGAAATATCTTCATATCGGCGGTTCACTCACAGGTTTGTGGTCGAGCCTGTAGCCTTGGAGAGATCACCGGCGTTCTCGACCCTTCTTCCCTCCTGGACTTCATCCCAGTTCACTGCTATCGGGGTGGAGATGGCTATCGGCACGCATGAACCCCTTGAATCACCACAACTTTCTCTCACTCTTTCTTTCTGTTTCTGTTGTACCTGTATTTCAAAGGGCCGGCCTTGTCACACTATGTGTCACGCTGAATCTCCCCGAGCACTACGTTAAGGGTACACGTGTCTGAGGAGTGCTCAGCCACTTACACGTTAATTGTGTGATTTGCATGTTGTGTATGCGTGTTGGTATATTGTCTGTATCTCTCCTTGACTATGAAGTTCTTCAAATCAATTCAAGTGTACGAAACCTAGGGTTTCTAGTATATCTTTAGGGCAACGTAAGCTTTTGAGGGCGAAATTCGGTTAACGGAAACTACGTGAAACTCTTCGGATGATTAAATCTATAGATTTAAACAACCAACAGCTGCCTTACACATAATGCCATACTGAGTCCGCTTGAGGATTAGGATTAAACGTACAAGAAGTGTCTGTGGAATACTCGGTCATTTAAATTACTAATATGCAGCGAACAGGGAGAACAGTTAATTTAGAATTCTCACAATCAAATTCCTCGGAGTATTATTCATTTACGCAATTTCTCTTCTCCTACTTTGAGTGTATACAAGTGTGTGTATATATGCATGTGTGTGTGTATGTGCATAGGTTGTGTATGAGCATGTGTGTGTATGTATGCGTGCGTGTGTGTACGTGTGTGTATATGTATGTGTGTGAGTATGCGTGTGTGTGTGTGTATGTGTGTATGTATGTTCATGGGTATAAGTGTATGTGTATGGGTGTGTATGTGTGTATGCGTATGCGTGTGTGTGTGTCAGTATGTTTGCGTCTGTCTGTGTGTGTGTATGTTTGCGTGCGCGCGCGTGTGCACGCGTGCACGTGTATTCTGTAAATAAACAAAAATCAATTTCCAACTATGAACTACTCCGCGAAATCTTGGTTTTCTAGCAACCAAGCTCTTTGAGGGCAAAATTCAGTTGATGAAAACTGTGAAAGTTTCCGGATGACCATATCTGTATATTGAAAGAACCAACAGCCTTGTTACACACGGTGTTACGTTGACTCTTCCTGAGAGTGAAGTTAGAAGCTTATTTGTGCAACAGTGCTCCGTCTATATAAGGTGCGACAGAAAAAAAACTCTCATATTTTATACGACCATTGGTATGGCACTAGAGATATTAGGCCGGCGGTAATGATGTTTCTATGTAGCTTATGGTTAAGGGTTTTTTCTGTGTTTAGCATCTTGGTTTAAGTTGGTACAAACTGCGTTTACTGTTGAAACCTTTATCGAGCATGGTGACTCCGGGAGGCTTATATGCAGCACCCTGCACTATAATTGCACTGGACTATATACATTCTATATATAGATGCCTTCATTGAACAAGTGGGATACCTGTCGGTCAGAAACCGATATGTATATATATATATATATATATATATATATATATAGATAGATAGATAGATAGATAGATAGATAGATAGATAGATAGATAGATAGATAGATAGATAGATAGATAGTCATTCCAAACATGAACAAGCAAGAAGAAACACGAAAAAAACAGCAACGCGAGGACGTGGAATAAGTACAGTGTTATTGGACGCTCAGGAAAGGAAAGAAAAGAAAGAGGATTTAACGTTTCGATCGGAGCACTTCATCAGAAATATAAGAAAAGTCCAAAGAAGGGAAGACAGAGAAAGAAAATCGCCAGCGATGCACACGCGGTCATATATTG